>NC_045177.1:11597221-11619721 GCF_900700415.2 Clupea harengus
GAGTTCATGTTTAATTCGGTTTCGACTTGATATTTAGTGTCCGCGGTGCAGTTGTGAGAGAGGGCGCCAGCGCAGCCTCTTGGATCATCAGAGGCACGTTGGCAAAAGCCCGTGGCTTGTGTGTGAACTGGCAGCATACAAAAGACAGAGCAATGATAATTATGCCGTTATCTGCAAGAAACGTTCAGAAGAAACAGTAACCCGGTACAGCATCTGGAGTAAACGTAATTGTACAAAACATGTTAAATATTCGTCCTCTGGCCATGATGAAGACTAGCCTACTTCTTTCATTTTAGTAGGCTATCTTAGCTTTCACACAATGCCATTGATTAAAAACAGCTTATGTAGGCAATCACTAATAGCATACCAATCCTTTGTACGTCCCTTTGGTTAAAAGCGTCTGCTAAACGACTAAATGTAATGTCTAAATGTAAATCCAGACAGATCATAAAACCTTGTTTAGTTTAAAAATGAAAATAAAAAAGAGCTGAAAAGTACAGTATGAGGATGTGGAAATATTATATTCTGGAAGATTTCTAGAACACTGAAGCAAGGGAGAACAAGGGAATTACTTTATTTTTTGCATCCTTACTGTTATAGTTAGAAAACAAAAGAAAAATGACAATTGCAAGTTGGTTTTGTTTGACAGGGGATGTGTTTTTTTTTGTAATATGATATAAAATATGTATTAGTAACATCTTCAAATATTAACATACATAGCTTTACATACACCCTAAAGTTCAAATTCATTACCATGCACCATTTTGGACATTTTAAATCTTCTTAATGTGTTTCAGTAGTATTAAGGGAAGTTAAGCATTAAGTTAAGTTAATTTGAAAAAAGTGATTTTTAATGCTAGGAAACAAACACGGCATGCGGAGCACCCAAATTAAGTCTCCACACATCTCCCAGATTGTGCTCTATGGCCATTCATAATTCAAACCACACAGCCTCTTTTACGCCCATCAAACTTTAGCAAAGGGAGTGACCTGCTTTCAAGTTAGGAGTTACCAAGTCCAGTGGCCGGCTGCCCCTCTGGTCTTGATATCCTACTGCTGTAACCACCATATAACTCATGCACAAGTTTCATTTTGAACGATTTAAAAAAAACTGTTTCTATTTTTGGGCAGTGGCCTCTGAAGAGTCACCCACACAATATATGCATTCACCACTGCAATATTCAGCAACCCCCAAAACTAATATTTCCACCATTTCTTCCAAGTTCTTCCTCCATTATAGTAGCTCCTTAGCTGATCCATGTGGTCCACACCTCCCATGTTGGCATTATAGTTAAGCACAAGCTCCGGGACAGTGATAACCTCATCTGGCATGAATATAGATGCAGGCTTCAAAACAGCCTTGGCACCAGCACAGGTGGGTATAAAGCAGACAACTCTTTTGTCCCTCCATCTACAAACAGTCATACTTCCTGCATAACAAACGAGGCTGACTCCCGCTAGTTTTATTGTTGCACAATGACACACAGCAACGCACACGTATATATTAGGTGGCGAGACAGGACACACACGCCGTGAATTTGACTTTTTTCCCATCCCGGACTGTCCTTCCTTGCCCCAGGAGCAGCAGGCAGCTTTTAAGCGCCCGGGGACCAAGTGAAGTGAACCGTCCATCCTGGTCAGGTTATGTTCTTTTGCATGTTTTTCTGTTGGGGTTTTTAGTGGAGGAAACCCCTTGTGAACACAGGGAGAACATGCAAACTCCACACAGAAAGGCCCACCTGAGCACTGAAGGTCTGGGGAGGACCTGCCCCCCAGAGCCAACAGCGCCCCATGCGGGAATCGAACCCATAACCTTCTTGCTGTGAGGCGGCAGTGCAAGCATCTGAGCCACAGTGCCACAATGACTGTTTCAGGCTCTCTCCGTGCATCAGTCTGCCCTCCATAATATCTTTGGGGACAAATCTTTAGTTGGGTCATATGGTCCCACAGTAATATGTACTAGCATTCAGCAGGTTCCTCAATAGAAGAAAAACAAATTGTCTGCATACAAGTGGTGGTGTTTGTCAAGATAGTCTCTCATTACATCTATTACTACTCTGTATCGCAAAACCAGGATCATCTGCCACACACTCCTCTTATGTACATGAAATGGCAAACAGTAGCCTGTCAGGGTGACACAGAGACACCAGATCTTAATACCCCATCTGACAGGTTTCTTAGGCATATACTGTTTCAACAGTAACCTGCCGTCAAATGTAATCATGGCTTCATCTACTGAGAGATTTTTCCATGGCCGAAGAAGTTTTGGGAAGTTCTCCTGAAGGACACACGGTAACGGTCTAACTTTGTGAAGCTTGTCACGAGAGTCTGCTGTCCCTGGGTTTGAACAGTGTAGGTATCTGCATAACTCTTCAGCCAACAAGATAAACCAAAAGATAAGGATTTGTTCCCTGATTCTCTCTCTGCCTCCCTCTCTCTCGCTTGCACGCACGCAGGGCAATTGTTTGCTGTCACATCACCTGCTGAATATCCCAGTGTGAACTAAATATAGACCACCTATAGCACATCTGCCATACATTTTATGTAGCGGTTATGTCCTATACCATGGTCCTATATAAGCAGTGATGTCATTGCGATGGGCTTTCTACAGTTTAAAAGCACTCAGTCTCTCATATACAATAGCTATAAGCTTTGACATCACAACATATGACTAGCTGGTTGTTGAGTAATCTGCTGAACGCTTGAGGTTTTAAATATATTATACATGGTTATCTTTCTCTTGATTGTGTCAAATCAAGAGACTACACCCAAACAAATTCACACACACGCGCACGCACGCACGCACACACCCACGCACACACACCCACACAAACACGCACACACGCACACACACTGTTGCTACCATAAGCTTACAGCTCAACAAAGAATGGAGAGGATATGAATAACTAGTAGAAACGAATGAGGAATAATTAGTAGTGAGAACTCATTTTCACAGTTTTGTTCTTTATTTTTTACTATACATTGATGTTATTTATCTGAATCTGATCAGTTTAGTAAGTGATGAGGCTGATGCACTCAATAGCTAGCTATCAACCAACTCCTCAGACTGGCTCGGACTCCTCAGACTAACTTTACCTCAGACAAGGTAGCAAGTTAGCTGGTACAGTATAGTCATAACAAACGAGATGACAATACAAATTTGAAAATACTTTCACAAACAGACAACACAGCAGATTACCCATGTCGTGGTCATTTGTGCACATAAATAGCTCTCACCCTGGGAGAACAGACAGGGGTGCCTGCGTCGTAGTTTGCAAAAGTCACAAACGGTCATTTCCATAAGTCAGGTAACGTGAGGTAACGTTAACATTAGCTTTATTGAACGTCCCACAAAGACCAAGGATTAAGTGTTGTATATCTCTGCGAATAAACGTGGCATGGGTTTACTGTTAATTACGATCCATTTCAATTGTATTAATCTAGCTATGTCAGTAGATATAATAGATTGTCTCAAGGCGCTTTACAGAGCCCAGAGCCTGGACCCCCCTTAATAGAAATAATAGAAATCTTTTCTGGCAGTGCTGACCGTCGCTTGTCTCTCGGTGGTTTGACTTCCGAGCAGGAGACCTGGATTTCATCCCCATTCCTGCCCAATTTTATTTCATTAATTATGGTCAGTAATTTGAAGGTCATGGAGGTGCATTGACCGGGGGGGCACTGGGACCCAGGGGGAGTGACTGCGCCCAGCAGTGCCCTATTGGGAATACATGGGATGGGGATGGGAACAAACCCTACGAAAAGAAGTCTATGGAAAACAATAGGCAACAGTTGAAAAACACTCCAGACCAACAATGTTCAAATTATTGGTACGGAATCTAATTCCGTAGCAATAGTGCGCTCACTATAGTTCTGGCTCCATAGCCATAGTCAGTGCCTTTAACAATAGCCTACTAATATTTGGTGCAGTAGGTCTTAGATGATGTTCAGATGTCACTGAGAATTTTATTTTATTCATGAATATCATACAAATACAGAGAAATACAGAGTTGCCACAGAGGGCATGGTTGCCACTTAGTCTCAATTTGGTTGCCGAGGGCAACCGCAGGCAACAGTTAATGTCGAGCTCTGCACATGTTGCTAATATCATACTGTCATGACAATTACAGAATATGGTCACATGACAGTGTTGACTGCCACAACTACTTATGACAGGCTATGACATCTACCATAACATGTTTATAACGTGGTTGTACTAGTCCTATGATGCATCCTTTCTATAGTGAGTGCATACTTTGAAGATGTTGAGGCTGGGAGGCTGGGAGCTTTGAGGCTGGGAGAGAGAGATGGATGTATTAACACCATGTCACAACCTGGTCATTTTACAATCAGATGCCTATCCAAACTGTACAAGGGGCAAAGCAGCCATTCATAGGCCAGCTCCCAGGAGACAATGCCTTTAGCCTGTTAGCTCCCAGGACCTTTTCTGGATGAAGTCAGTGGAACGTGTTATGCAAGATTGCCAGTATGTCGCTGTCTGCCAATGATATGGAACAATACACTCCACAAAGAGTGCATCAGAGACTACACCCAAACAAATTCACGCACACGCACACACCCACGCACACACACACACACACAAACACGCACACACGCACACACCCACACAATGCTGTGTATGAAACTAAAGTCTCTTAACATATATGTTTTGTGCAAATATCTGGAAAAACAAGCATGCAGATCATACTTCAGCGTTTGCACTTTGGTCTGGAAAGGCAACCTGATCTTCTCACTCTCGGCTTTCAACCTGATCTGAAAAACATCAGCTCTTCTTCTCTCTCTCAGCTTTCATACATGGCACCTCGGGGCAAAGATTGCCATACCCCCACACCCCACTTCACTGCAAAACTGGGACAAACTTCATTTAAATCACTTTTAAACAGATATCTTTAAAATCGAGGTCAGACTTTTCAACCCTAAAATACAGACAACCTGGCCCTGCAGTGAACACACCAGTGTCTTTCTGCAGTGAACGGACCAGTGACTTTCTGCAGTACACACACTCACACACAAAGAGAGACGTCTGTCTGAGCCACGCTCAGTCCTAAAGTTCATGACGCCCCTGACCCCTATTGACTAGCGCTTGAGATAAACAGACCTGGCTAGAGCGTCAGACTATCACTGTGTTTTTATGTAAACACACACACACTAATTCACATGCACACTAAAATGACAATAATGATGCTCGCACGGAACAAAACAGAAACCCTTCGCTTGAAGTGTCCTGCTGGTGACATGCACCTTTGGGCTACGCATGGCACTGACTGTCTGACTGACTGCACTGAACCTAACAAAGAACACAGTGTTACGTAAAAGCCTCACAAAACCTACGGACAAACAATTCAACAAACCCTACAATCATTGAGCATGCTCTTTAGAAAGGATTTATAGATACTCCACTACATTCCTGAGCCCATGGCTCATATTTGGATGTATGTATGTCACAGATTCTACAGAGTGACCATGGTTACATGGTTGAGAACTTGTCTCTGTAAAAAACTTGTACAGTAAAAAAAAGAATGCCTAAAAATAGTCAAGGGGAAATTCTCCCTGGTGGGTGGGTTTTGTTTCTTGCGCTTCCTTCCCATGGGTCCCCAGTTGCTTATCTTACATAACGCACCCACCCTCAGGACACAATGCACAGAGGTACGGTTACTGTGGCGAGGGCCCGGCCGCCAGGAGACAGAGATTCTAAAGATTCCGCAGGGCTGAGGGAAAAAACTTCTCAACAAAGGCTTGAATGCAAAGTGTTGCACTGATAATGTCTCGACCAAAAATCTCAGAGAATATGTGGCAGGACTGTACAGAATGGGAAGCTGTACCTCAGTTTTAAATGGTTGAAGAAGCTTCAGAGAGTCCATAGAAGCACTTTAGCGTATCAGGACATTGAAATTAACATGGAAAAATCTTTCTATTATCCCGTACCAACCAATAAGTGTGATTAGCTCTATAGCTGTCCTAAACCTTATTCCATTGTTATAATTGTGTCAAATGTGCATTTTATGCAAATAATGCAACCATGCATTGTCAGAACAAACCAAATAAATATGACATCAGAAAAAAAAGGATTTGTTGAGTTGTGTTGCTATTATTTTGGTCAGGTAATCCTGCCTTTCTGGTTATTGATGTGTTATGTTATGTTGGCCCTGCCAGTTCATCAACATCACAATAATGAATTTAGCGCCATCACCTATTGTGTGATCATTTCTTTGTTCCACCATCCAGTAGATAGGATGTCATTCCACATTCTAGTGTTACTTTTAAGTAGGGGAAGCACCTTGCAACGAACACCTTGCATCATAGTCTAGAAAGCTATAGAAAGGCCTCCTATACATCTGTTGTCCAAGCGGTTGATGTGACACCAGGCCCAACCCCTCCTCATACTCGTTTCTCATCCCTCTGACAAACTGATCACACATCTTGAAACATTACCTACCTTCTGATCATTGTGAATAGTGGGGCACTCATCCATAAGCAAAGGCGACACGGTTCGCGTTGCCCTGGCCATATTTTCTGTCGGGCTGGGGACAGTGAACGAGGCACACGGGGATGGAGTGGCTGAGGCACGTGGGGAAGAGGTGGCTGAAGTGCGGGGGGATGAGGTCACAGAGGTGCGAGGGGATAAGGAGCCCATCTCTACGGCTCGGTCCTCCGTGCAGGACAGCTCATGGAAGCGGAGGTATTCGTCAGTTTCACGGTCCACCACCAGCAGTCTGGTTCTGTGCTCAACAGTCCTGATTTTCTCTACCACCTGAAAATGTGTGTGTGCGTGTTACAAAGAGAGAGAGAGAGAGAGAGAGAGAGAGAGAGATGAGTCTGTGCAAAACAGAACCTAGAGGGATTTTATCTGAAACTTGATAAACACAACCGGGACCCAAGCCCTGACCAAACACCCCCTAGGCTATAGCGCTAGTGGTCGAACAGGTTTTAAGCAAAATTATGTGGCGACGGTTGAAGTTACTTACTACATGGTGCGGATCTTTCTCGACATTTTCTCCGTTCACCTCAACCACCCGGTCACCTGAGCGGAGACCCGAGAGGTCTGCAGGAGACCCCGGGTCAATCTTACGAATAAACTGCGCGCCCTTGTTTTTCTCGCCGTGCAGGTGAAATCCGTATCCTCGCTCTCCTTTGGTAATGTAACAGAGTCGTGGTCTCATCATCTCCTTCAACACCAGCTCCCTCTCCAAACTATGCGCCATCTTCATAGGAAAGTTAAAACAAGCACTCCTTGTGCCCTAACAGGAAAAAGTTCGCTCAAGTAACGACCCACAGAATTACGCGTAATCCAATTCACAATTCGTCCACTCAAAATCTAGGCCATTTGTTACTTTCTAATGGCAATTCCATACTACACAGACATCCGATGGTGCAAGAGGGAAATAGTACGGTATCGTTTTGAACTGATGTATCAGACCGCTATTGTCCTTTTCAGTCGCAACGACCGCCCTCTCTGTGTCTCACAGTGAGGTAAGAGATCACTAGCAGAAAACACCAAAATGCCAAGTAAAGCCAGCCTGTGTAAGTCTGACTGTGAAGAGTTGGGTTGTGAGGTTGGAGAGTCGATGAACTTCAATGAATAGGTAATGCCTCCACCTCCACCGTATGCTGTGTTCTTCATTTACCTCCTGGAGAAATCAGTCTGGAGTTTATCCGATTAAAGGTGTGGGAAAAGCATGATTCTAGAAGCTCTGGGACGTCACAACGAAAAGAACAGACACTAGACTAAACTATAAGTACACGCAAGAGTATAACCTAAGTAGTCTTTCTAGTCAATAAAATGCCCGTTTCCATTAAAAAGCCGTGGGGCACTTGGTGCTAAAGGCAAAGGATTTTAATCTGGTTTACGCATTAAGTGCCAAGCGCGAAAGGGCACACAGCGCAGGTAGCAAACGTAACGGCGGATAAATCTACTTTACCCCCACCCCACCACTGTCACGCAACACCAGGTAGGTGACAGCGACTCAATTGGACAGAGATCACGGCCTGGATAAGACAAGACGGAACTCTTCCTCCTTCCATGTAGTATAGAGTGCAAAGAATAAGTTGCATAAAACGCTTAAGATATGAAATCTCCATAATGCTTTATTCGTGTCAGAAGTAAATAATCTAATCGCTTTATTCCTGTCAGAAGTAAATAATATAATCGCTTATTTTTATGCGATTTTATGTTAATTAAATATCATGTTTTATTATGTATGTGAAGTTTATATTGTCCATATCAGTCTGAGTAAATTTAAGTTCGCCGGACTTCATCAAGTCGCTAATTTTTCTTTATTGAAGTGTCTACATCGACTTAATGTATAAAGAAAGAACTGCACTGGAGTAGGCTATTATCCATTTCCGTGAAGTCAATATTCCTGACAATTTTGCATAAACTATTACAATGTGCAAATCAATCATGTATGAATGAATTGATTCATTCGGATCATGATGTCCTAGCTATATTTAACACACTACTATTCTAACCAAGTCACCAAACAAATATATAAAGTTTATTTCGTTTACATGGAATAAAACATATAACCACACAAACCAGTGAGAAATAAGTACTCTGTAATCAACTACCGCCACCTAGTGGCAAGGACAACGAGTTTAGAGAGAAAGTAAAGAGTAAAAAACAGGTGTGGAATAAACAAAGAAACACATTTGATTTATATGGTAGTGCCTTATAAAAGTCAGTCTTAAAAAGAACTAATACATCTTTAAACTACATATACAACATCGGTCAACAATGATCAGTGCAGTGAAGAAGTGTTGGTCTTTATTTTGGATCTCTTTCTCAGAACAGGTGGAGATAGAGGGACAGTCTCCGGCTCTTCTTTCATGCCACATTGACTGGAAGACTTAGCTTTGAGTATAGATTCATCTTCCAGAGCAGGATGTGTAACAGGGTTTGGATCCTCTTTGACCCTATGTTGAAGTGGGGAGCCTGCCTTGACCTTGCCCTTGCCCTGGCCCTGGCTGGAGCTCCTCCCTGGAGACCGGGGGTCACTAGGTGTTGGCCTCTTACTGGGGGAACACTTAAAAGCCGAGGGACAGCAGTGCCGGAGAAGGCACGAGGCGCACAGGGGACCAACAGGCAGACACACCTGCTGACCAAACCCCACCAGCAGCCAGTTGATCTCACTCCAGAGGTCCCTATGGGGAGGTAGGCACAGGAAGAGAGCACTTAGGTTAGAACAGCCCAGGCCCACTTAACCTTCGGTTGTGTGTCAGGACTCACCGTACAAGTGAGTTTTGCACAAAGTCTTGCTCTGACCATGATCTAGATAACTATGACGTTAAATGTGTGATGTCCTCCTTATCCCAATGAAAAACTCATTTCGGCATGTTATAGCCACAGTGCGGGCTGAATATAACAGGGTTAAACCTGAAGAGCCATGATAAGGAGAACAGAGGTGTTGACATTTCAGTGTTCACAGTTTACAGAGGCAAACAAAATCCTAGTATACTGGTTGTACATATATAATCATTGTACACTGTAGAATGTACGAATGTATGCATTTTAGTCAAAACTTGAGGGACATATGACTTCAGTTGGGCCACACAGCACTCTTCACTCAACTACTGGGTGGAACGGCAAACTATTGTTTGCCACAACTGCTTTGTTTTCTGGTGTTTTTCTTGGTGTGGGTTACTAAGGTTACCGCACCAGCAAAAGAATAATGGCACAGTGGACATGATGACAAAGAAAAACAAAGCAGGACAGCTCAAAGGATATCTTAGGAAAAAAAATGTCAGAATGTAAGCCAAAGTAACTTATAACTCCTTCTAACTCCTGCTCTGTTTCTGCAGGTAAGACACTTTAAACAGTTACCTTGGCAACCACTCTTCCAAAGCTCGGCGTGTCCCCTCCGGGTTTTTTGTTGAGGTTGGAGTCCAACCCAGCCTGTTAGAGATGCGATGCACGTGCGTGTCCACCCCTGTGTGCGAGTGCCCAGACACACATATACACATATGCACACTCCATTATCTTAGAAGCAGTCGTGTTACTAAAACAAATACAATCAAAGTTACTGTTGGTTCACAAACTCCACTGTAGACTCATACCAATGCCAGAGATTTGCTTCCAGGCAATATCCATGGCGAGGTGTGCCATCTTGGGCCCCACTCCAGACAGGCGCACTAATCCTTCCACAGAGTTGGGGATGTCCCCATCGTACTCCTGCTGGATCATGGCCGTGCTCTGCTTTATGTATTTCACTTTGGTCTTGGGAGGAAGGGGGAGACAAAAAGGTGAGTCAAATGTAGGTCTGTATTTGTATGTTTGCATTTTAGAAGTCAGAAGGTAGAAGTTAGAGGTTTTGTGGTTATTTTCAGCACTAGTGGAGCACTTTGTGTAGTGATTTTTCAAACGCATCCGTGTGTATTCACCCTCCAAAACCCCACTGGGTAGATGAGGTTCCCCAGGGTGGCGTCATCGGTGTTAAGGATGGCTGCCACCGTGAGGCCGTGTGCTCTCAGTCGTTGCATGGCTGCTGCAGTCACCTGGTCTTTAGTCTGACTAGAGAGCATGAGGGAAATCAACACCTGGTACCGCATCACCTGCAGGGACAGAGAGAGAGGAAGGAGAGTGGGGAGAGACACAGAGAGGGTGAGATAATGGAGAAGAGACACAGAGAGAGAGATAATGAAGAAGAGACACAGAGAGAGAGATAATGGAGAAGAGACACAGAGAGAGAGATAATGGAGGAGTGGGAGAGGAGAGAAGGATGTAGAGAGCGAGTGTCAGCAGTGATGTGAGACCTGATTGTTGTCTGCATTCTGTGTGTTGCCTCATCAATACTAGAAAAATGGTAAGAGGCAACCAATGGTAAATGTCTGGCTTGATTTTAACACCTGAGCACCAAGTATTTTGGGGATAGTAAAAGAGTAACAATGGTTCAAAGACAGAGGAGGAAATAGGGAAAGGTTGGCGGTGTAAAGCCATTCAATGACAGAAGTTTCTAACAGACGGTCAGGGACAGTCCTGACCAGCAGTCACGCTACCAGTGGCATTACGCTGGGTGAGGGGGAGGGGCGTCCCTCTCTACCTTTAAGAAGCTTTTGAAGACCCAACTCTTCAGAGAGCACTTCCTGTCCTAACTGGCACTTTGACTAGTGCGTAACATGCAATTACAGCAGTTACATTTCTGCACTTCTTTTTCTTTTTTTATTTCATTTTGTTATATTTCTTATGTAAAGTAGTATTTATTGTTACACCAGGTTCTATTATTCGTAGCTTGACTATTCTCTCCCTTGTACGTCGCTTTGGACAAAAGTGCCTGCTAAATGACTAAATGTAAATGTAAATGTAAATGTAAATGTAAATGTAGGGTTGGGCCATGCCTGTGAGATGATTCTGCACAAACCTTCCTGCCGTTGACATGCCCATACCTACCAACCTGCTGGGTTGAACCCACTCTATCAAGGCTTGGTCTGAACATTGCTACAGAATAGGTGACAGTGAGTAGGCTAAATAAGTCCTGGCTGACAGAAATGACTGTAGCCGTAGGTGTCTGTTAATGAACGAATCTCACTTTGCTCTCCTGACAGTTCACTTTTGAGGTGAGGGGAGAGCAAGCTAGAGTGTATTAGCCATCTTTAGTTAACAACTTTTTGAAGGGTCTGTCAGAGAACTCACAACATGACTTAAAAAAACTATTAAAAAAACTCAGCTACCCCGTAAATTAGCCCAAGGGAGTGTTGTAGGGGTATCCCCTCAATTGTCAATCACTTCACAGTAATCCACATTGCCAATCAAGTAACTTTTGAAAATAGTATGTTCTGGAAAGAAAAATATGTTAGCACTATTAGGTTAAAAAACAATTGGAGAAGAAACATCAGACAATATGAGATCATTTTAAGGTCACATGCCACTGGATTATCGTAATTTTACTGCAGACAGAAGCCAGATATTTATAGACCAGTGATTGCTTCACGTTTTACAGTCATTGGTCTTACTCGCCTCATCTGCGACAGCCTTAAAAGGATTTTTTGCCGGCTCACCTTGGGTGCAACGTGTGTATCAAAGCACTTGGCGGCGCCCATCTGGTCAACAGGTGCGTCTCTCGCGCTCCTCATCTCACGGATATTTGCTAATTGTTGCATCCAGTTAGTTGGCTCCCAGTGAGGTTCTTTTTTAACTGCTGCACCATTCTCCAGTTCATACTCCACCTTGACCTGAGCTCTCCTGGGCTTACGTGACGAGGCCGGCAAAGTGTGAGTTAAAGCGTCAGTCTCGTTGTTTTGTACTGAGGTCCCGGGCTTGGAGACGTTTCCTGTGACAGTAAACAAAGGCACGTGGTCTGTCTGAAACTTCACCCCAAAACCAAAAAATCTCCATCAAACTGTTTGTGATGGTTAGTTGAAATAATATTATCATTATTACAGTATTGAGGTGCAGCCAGCAGGAAAAAGGCAGGATGACGACTTACCTGCCTGGGATCCATTAGCCACCAGAGCATGGGTCTCGTCTGAAGTGATGCAATGCTCTTCTTTCTCCTCCTTAATTCCTACTGTATCAGAATCTGGTGGTTTCACGCTCCTTGACATTCTGCTTTTAAGCACGGATAGACTGCAGCGGTTCTCAACTCCTCTCCTGGTTCGTACAGTACAGTAGTCTTTCTCAGCGAAGTAAGGAGAAGTCATTTTTAACCGACACCGGGTCACGGCACCCATGCGCTCCTCAGCAAGAAAACATGCACGCACACTGAACAACATACAGCTAAATGAGATGACATGTCATTTCAACGACAATGTCGGTCATATCCACTTACATTATTATTAGAGAGTAAACATTGCACAATCACAAGGCTCACATACACGCGTGTCACATTCTCATAGTCCGTGAGAAACAAAATTATGAAACACTGAAGTTCATGAGGGGACACGTTGCCATGCAAACGGATGAATACTTAACGTACAGAAAACTACACTTCCCAAATAATATCGGCCCTGTATTTCTCATCACATGACGTATCTTTGTAGGAAGTCATGTCAGTTTATTAAGCATGACTTCCGGCTGTAGGTGCAGGCAGGCTAGAATCGTGAGAGTCGAGAAAACAAAGATAAAATAAATAAATGCACATTTATGGATTCGCATCATTTGGAAGCGTTGAACGCTGTACTATCGCACTTAAATGAGCTAAATTGCTAAAGCGCCCGAAGGTACGACTCGACTGTTAGCATAAAAACAACGGACAGTACATGCTTAGCATGCTGCTAGGCTAAATGTATTTATTTCAGCTTGTTTGTATAGTTTTTCATTGGCTTGTCAGTACACGGCAGATGCATGTTTGGAAGCGCGTTTGCACACACTGTATATAGACGTAGGCATTGACTTCACTGCATGTTAATTTGGCGTCACTTCATGTTGTGAGCCCTCCGAACTGGGTGAATACATTCTTTGTCAGAAGCCTGTGGCATAGGACTTTAGAGGGGAGGGTCAGGGTTTGCAATTGCATTAACCAGACATGCGCCTCAGGCTGTTTACAACTTATAAAGTCCGGCAGCTGGTTTGTCTTTTCCTCTTTCTCGTGCATGTATAGCCCAAGGTGACAAAACGCGTCTACGATGTTTGTGTGGATGTGCATTGCCACATCAGTGTTCATCGTTTACTTTTAAACTGTGTGTGCATGTTGATCATAGGGATAGGCTAGCGCATGGTATATACCAGGAGTTGGCCTTGCGGGTTACTTTGCCATATTCAGCCACAGACATTGTGTCTTCAAAAACTATTCCCGTTGTGAATAATTGGAAGTGTTGCCTTGCTAACGATCTTCTTTATATTCCCACCTTTCCAGTGACTGACCTTAGGTCTTCAAACCGCTCTAAATATGAACAAGCAGCCCAGTAAGGAGTCTCTGAAGGACAAGGTGAAGGGGATGCTGGGTCTGGGCCCAACACGCATCTCCACCAAGCCCACTGAGGCCAAGCCCTCGGAATTTATAATCACCTTGGACATCCTCAAGGTCTGATCCTGCCTCCTGATCATTTCAGTCTTTTTGTTCATGGAACTGTAGAGCAAGAAACTGTATTGTACACTGTTCTCACAATCACCTTGTGTTTGAAGAAAAACAATTATCAAATTGTAGTAATATAAAAATCTGTACCTTTATGTCTCAACGTGTCTCTTACATTGCAGGAGCTGAGCCCTGAATGCGGAATAAACAACCGGATCAGAGTGATCAATCATGTTTGTGACCTGGCTAAATCCAAAAAATTTGAAGAGGTGTGTGCATACAGATGAACTTTTGCCAGTGTGCAATGCTGGCTTAATTTTAAACAGTTATTTTTGATGGGCTGAATAAGCATTTGGATTTTGTCTTGTGTTTAAATTCAATCTACATTTTGTATTTAAGTGTTTTAATATTCACAGTATACTCTTTAGTATACGTTATTCTGATGTGGTATGTTGTATTGCATGTAATTAGCTTGATCCTTCTGATGGTTTACAGTAGCTATGATGCTAGTGTGTGTATTTGTGTGTGTGCACCAGAGAAAGGGAGAGTTAGATCTCATAGTGACGTTTGTTTTCCATATGAGAAGAATGCGGTGGAGGCTGTGTGGAAGGCGGTGGAGGACATGCTTCAGCCAGACTCTCCACCCGAAGCTCGCCATGCCGTCTTACAGCTGCTCCGAGCTATTATTCATGGCCAGGTGAGGCCTAAACACGCATACACGCACAAATAAATACTACTGAGGAAGAAATCATGGGATACAATGTTTGGTATCTCACGCACATTGTACTTTACCATTAAAAAAAATTAAAATTTATGAATAGAAATGTAATTTACCTGTGTGAATATTTGTGTGTCTGTGACAGGGGGAGAGACTTGGCCCATTGAGAGCTTATTTCTTTAAACTGGTCTGGCTTTATCAACCCTCCAACGAAGACCTTTCTGAGCGTCTGGAGGTTTTCAAAGCCCTCACTGAAAATGGGAAAGACATCACATATCTGGAGGAGACATAGGTGGGGGATAAATAGACACTCCAATTCACTCACTGTAAAATCACGTACATAGACAACATAGACAGTAGGAGTTTTTGTGTAATATACTGAATCTTTCAGCATCACTCATTGTATTCTGTAGAAGACAGTTTGATATAGGTTGCATTAATCTCGTTTGATGCTTGGGGTATTTTCGAGGACATTCTGTAATGAGAGCATCTTGACTGCTATTCTGCAAGTTTACTTTACAATATTTCTTTGAATAAGGCACGCTCAAAACAAATATTTGCTCATTTCATTGACACAAAGCTGGGTGCAAATCAAGCACAAATGGATTAAATCATTAGTGGATGTGGCAATGAAGTCATTATTCTTGCTCATGTTATAAAAATGTTTTTGCCAAGTTATTAAATTAGCTTTAGATCACGCGCGTCTGACTTTGCATATTGCCAGCCGCGTTGTTGCACATCAATAATAATAATCAATTACATCAATAACAATAATAATAATAATAATAATAGGGCCCTATGTGTTTGGTTGGAATGGTGAAATACATGCAGTGGATGATCTAAACTTGAGTCTTTGTCTCAGCACGGTTTGTGCTGCTCTGGATGGACATGGGCTTGACTGCTGACTTCCTGCATGTCTTGGTCAACCTGGTGAAGTTCAACAGCTGCTACTTGGACCAGAACGTCTCTCTCATGGTCCAGTAAGGAACTCCACACACACAAACATACGTGCAGAATAAAGGACATATCCTTGTCGAGTGCATTACAGTACTTTTGTTTGGTAACTACTTTTTTTTTATTTGTTCATAGGAAAATCTGCCTCTTATGTAATCGGACTACATCTTCAACCGACATTGAGGTATTACCCGACTAGCTCCATAAACCCATTATACCTTGTTTTCATGATTCAACGGCGACCTTTAACCCTGCCTTTGTGTTCTACAGGTGGCACTACAGGTGCTGGATGCAGTGGTGTGTTACAACTGCCTGCCGTCCGACTCGCTGACCATCTTCATCATCACACTCTGCCGCACGGTTAATGTCAAAGAGTTCTGTGAATCCTGCTGGAAGGTCTGTCTTTCACCCCGCTGGGTTCTCTCTTTGTGTTTAAGTCCGTGTGCTTTATTTAGATTGACAAAACACTCCTTTGCACTGTAAGATCCTTTGCACATTTATCAGGAAGAAAAAGCTGTTTGTCTTTCCCTCTGAGGACATTCTCTCTTTTGCATTGTCAGCTCATGCGGAAGGTGCTGGGGACTCACCTGGGCCACAGCGCCATCTACACCATGTGTCACATCATGGAGGAGAGGTACGCACTCTACTGTGTTGGAGACAAATGGTTGAGATTTAGTATTGTAGTGTTTAAGTATGCGTGTGTGAATGTGATGTGTGTGTGTGTGTGTGTGTGTTCAGGGCCTACTCTGAGGATGCTGCTCTGCTGCGTGGTGCTGTGTTCTTCGTTGGCATGGCGCTGTGGGGAGCACATCGACTCCCTGCGCTGAAGAACACCCCCACACTGGTGCTGCCATCCTTCTTCAAGGTGTGTCAGTATGGGCCAGTTATGAGTTAGTATGCCATCCTTCTTCAAGGTGTGTCAGTATGGGCCAGTTATGAATTAGTATGCCATAATAGTATGCTCTTCAAGGTGTGTCCGTGTGTGCGAGTTATGAGTTAGTATGCATGGAAAGGTTTTGCTCAGGCAGGAAACACACTTTTAAAAACTGAAGGATGTTGAAATGATTTGCCAGGGACCTAAGTCAGGATGTAGTCAGCAGAAGGGATGTCAGATTTATACACACACTAAATTGTGTTTGGTTGTTACAGTTATCAGTTTTCAAAGGAGTGACATAGAAAACCAAAGAAATCCTAACCATTCCCTTCATTTCATGTTTTTTTTTCTTAGGCCATGACCTGTGCCAATGAATTGGTGTCATATGAAATTGTGCTGTCCATCACACGACTAATAAAGAAATATGGCAAGGAGCTGCAAGTGGTCACCTGGGACACACTGCTGGCCATCATTGAAAGACTTCTCCAGCAAATCCAAGTGAGCACTGCCCACACATGCACAGAGCTTTCTGAATCACACGTGCCCATGAACATCTAAACGTGTGCCCATAAACATGTGCCCATGAACATGTCTAAATCCCCTCCCATCCTCTCCCCTCTTAGACAATAGGCAGTGCGGAGCTGAAGGCCATCGTGTACGAGCTGCTCAGCACCGTGGAGGAGCTGTATGAACAGAACGGGTACCATGGCTCCTGCGACAAGTTCTTCAGTCTGGTGGAAAAGTGTGCCGATAAACGCCCCGTGAGTTCACTATCTCACCTCCTCCCATTCGCCTCGCTCGCTCACTCACTCCTTCCCTCCCTTTCGCCTCGCTCGCTCACTCACTCCTTCCCTCCCATTCGCCTCGCTCGCTCACTCACTCCTTCCCTCCCTTTCGCCTCGCTCGCTCACTCACTCCTTCCCTCCCTTTCGCCTCGCTCGCTCACTCACTCCTTCCCTCCCATTCGCCTCGCTCGCTCACTCACTCCTTCCCTCCCTTTCGGCCTCGCTCGCTCACTCACTCCTTCCCTCCCTTTCGCCTCGCTCGCTCACTCACTCCTTCCCTCCCATTCGCCTCGCTCGCTCACTCACTCTTTCCCTCCCTTTCGCCTCGCTCGCTCACTCACTCCTTCCCTCCCTTTCGCCTCGCTCGCTCACTCTTTTCCTCCCATTCGCCTCGCTCGCTCACTCTTTTCCTCCCATTCGCCTCGCTCGCTCACTCACTCCTTCCCTCCCTTTCGCCTCGCTCGCTCACTTACTCCTTCCCTCCCTTATGTTTGTGAGTTAAGTTAAGTGTATAAGCTACTGGATGACCTAAATTTCCTTCGGGATTAATAAAGTATCCATCTATCTATCTATCTATGATCAGACTGAATTGAGACTGACATGACTTGAATATAATATTGACAGGATGCTTCAGTGCTGACTCTCATCTCATACCGTGCCCAATCCATCCAACCAGCCAAAGATGGCTGGATCCAGAGTCTACATCGGCTGATGGAGAAGTTCTTCAGGCGAGTCTCTCAAACTCCTGCCTGTCCACCAACTCTTTGTCCAGTTGAATCATCTATGGCGGTGATGTAATGACCATTGCCTTCTCTCCTCTCTCGCTCCCAGGAATGAGACCCGTAGCGTAATCCGGATTAAAGTCCTTCACATCCTCTCATTTGTCCTCAGCACGAACCGCCAACTCTATGAGGTCAGGATGGCAGATTAGCTTTGAAAGATTACCATACTGTCCACCTAATATTGATTTTGGATGTTGACTTCACTTGGACTACCGAGTTAAAGGAGATGTTTCCTCACCCGTTTCACTTCTCTTTTAGGAAGAGCTTATAGAAGTAGTGGTGATCCCACAGTTGGGTCAGATAGCCGAGGACAAGGACCTCCTGGTCAGGAAGCAGGCCACCCAGCTGCTGGTCGACCTGGCGGAGGGCTGCAGTACTCATCATTTCAACAGCCTGCTGGATATCATTGAGAAGGTAGGAGAGGCAGACATCATAGAAAACTTGATTTAAGCAACGTAGGACAGCTGAGATATCCTTACAAACATACAGGGCGGCCACTAGTGAAAATGCTTCTGTTTTGCAGTCTTTTAATCCATGTTTCTTTATAAATGATAATAATAGTTTTAGAAATTTTTATCTGGGGAAAATGTATATTAATTTCAGTGTTTGGTATGCCTCTATTGTGCTTTACTGAAAGCATGCACTTAAGTTGTGTAAAACCTGATGACCCATGGGATTTCCCAAAGAGCTTCCTGGGATGGTGCAGAATATTTGGGTGGCTCAGTCTTCAAGTGCCCCCAAAGATGTTCATTGGGGTTGAGGTCCAAAGATGTTCATTGGGGTTGAGGTCCAAAGATGTTCATTGGGGTTGAGGTCCAAAGATGTTCATTGGGGTTGAGGTCCATAGATGTTCATTGGGGTTGAGGTCCAGAGATGTTCATTGGGGTTCAGGTCAGGCGACTGTGGTGGAAAGTCCATGGTTGGTCTTCAGGTAGTTGTTGCAAAGCTTGAAGGTGTGTTTGAGGAACCCCAGAGGGTAAGCCAGAGAGTAGAACATGTCTCTGAAGAATGGAGCAGTACTTCTCCTCTGTCAGGGTGTTGTGGATTCGGTGCAGGTGTCCAACTCCAGAGAAGGCAGAGCAACCCCAGCCTTGAATATTCCCACAAGCACGTTTCACTGTTATTTTGATACACTGTGGTATCAGTCGCTCTCCTGTCTCCTTGCACACATCCTTATGTCACTTCCATAAAACTTAAACGTGCATTCATTAGTAAGTAGGAATTTTCTCCTGTCATCTACTGTGAAATGCTGGTCTGTTTTAGCCCACAGCAATGGCCTAAGCCCCCTTCTCTGGAAGGCAAACAAGACTGCCTCTGCCATTACTAGCAAATTCTATACCTGTGATGAAGCTACTTTCCTCTCCCAGTGAGAAGTGCTTCATGCATTGATCCTCTGATGGTGTGGTGACTTCTTGGTCTGCCTGATCAAACTCTTAATGCGACTGCAGTATTTTAGGATGCCTTGCACTGCCCTCTGAGACGCCTTCAGTCTAGCCACAATTTGACTCTGAGTAAACCCCTCTTTGCTTTAAACAACAATTTGACTTCTCACACTTTCACTTAGTTCTGATGCCATGTTTCCCACTATCACAATGCTACTTATGCAGGATAATGCTACTATGCTACTTAAGCAATGTTATTATGAAAACTTAAGGCACAGCCACATTCGGTGAACAACGGTTGCAAGTTGATTTACAAGCCAATGGTGAGCAGATGAAGTCCCTGTCACATGACTTTTTGTATAATGGAGTTCACCGGTCAATGCCATACATTTGCTTAAATTTGATTGGTGACATAGGAATTCTGCAGAATCTTCTTCATTTTCTATGTTCTTTGCGTTTCTAAATGTTGGTAAACCCTCAAGCTTTCTGATTATTACATAGGATCATTCTTGCTTATGATATAGGTGCACAAAAGACCTTCAGGAACTCCTAGAGATGAAATTCAAATAGAATACTTGTCAAGCATAGACGTATGGGTTCATAATGTTCAAAATGGCAAGACAGCAGACAGAAGGCATACATGCATGTGTAATGCAGTGAATTGTATGTTTAGTTAATATGCTTCTATGTGGTAATGCCTTTGTGAGTGTGCCAATGTGTCATGCATGTGGTGTGTGACAGGTGTCCAGTCGGCCCCTGGTGTGTGGCTCCATGGACGGGGAGAGGGACCTCACTGCAGAGTCACCCATGGAGGATGTGAAGACGGCCATCTTGGGCCTCCTGGAAATCTTACAGGTACAGAGATACACACAGACCCCAAACTTTCACCGGTTCTTTTTTTTTTAAGATGTGATTTTAATAAGCCTTCACTATGCACGGCTAATGTTTGCTCTGTTCTTTATTGAAAAGGAAGTGAAGGAAGTGTCATTTACATTTACATTTAGTCATTTAGCAGACGCTTTTATCCAAAGCGACTTACATATGTTTGACTTACAATGTATACACATTTTACATTTACACTGATGGCACACTGCACATCAGGAGCAATTCGGGGTTCAGTGTCTTGCTCAAGGACACTTCGACAGGGAATCGAACTGGCAACCTTCTGATTACTAAACGATTTCTCTACCTCCTGTACCACTGTCGCCAAGTAAATTTGAATTGTAAATTGTGAAATCTGAATAAGCGTGTGTTGTTTGTGTCTTCTCCAGAGTAAGATGTACAGCCTGCCTGCCAGCCACGCCAGTCGAGTGTATGAGCTGCTTATCAGCCACCTGCAGCTGCACTACAAACACAAGTACAGCTCCGCCATAGCCAGCAGCATCCGCCTACAGGTGACCAGCTGTTACTACACATATACAGATACAGCTCCACCTACAGGTCACCAACCGTTACTACACATATACAGATACAGCTCAGTCTCCATCCACCTACAGGTGACCAACCGTTACTGCACATATACAGATACAGCTCCACCTACAGGTGACCAGCCGTTACTACACATATACAGATACAGCTCAGTCTCCATCCGCCTACAGGTCACCAACCGTTACTAAACATATACATATACAGCTCAGTTTCCCACAGCCCAGTCCACCACTAACATCTCTCCTACACCTACACAGTCTACCGCATTGTCAGCATTATTATGACCATTATTATGATCTGGTCTTCTCTTTTGTCTTTCTCTCTCTCTCTCTCTCTCTCTCTCTATCTCTCTCTCTCTCAGGTGTTTGACTTCTTACTGCTGATGCGAGCCGATTCGCTTCATCGTCTTGGTGTTCCAAATAAAGATGGGGCGCTGCGGTTCAGCCCCTATTGTCACTGTGATATGGGGTATGTAGTTCTATTGTCACTGTGATATGGGGTATGTAGTTCTATTGTCACTGTGATATGGGGCGCTGCGGTTCAGCCCCTATTGTCACTGTGATATGGGGTATGTAGTTCTATTGTCACTGTGATATGGGGTATGTAGTTCTATTGTCACTGTGATATGGGGTATGTAGTTCTATTGTCACTGTGATATGGGGTATGTAGTTCTATTGTCACTGTGATGTGGGGTATGTAGTTCTAGTGTCACTGTGATATGGGGTATGTAGTTCTATTGTCACTGTGATATGGGGTATGTAGTTCTATTGTCACTGTGATATGGGATATGTAGTTCTATTGTCACTGTGATATGGGGTATGTAGTTCAGCCCCTATTGTCACTGTGATATGGGGTATGTAGTTATATTGTCACTGTGATATGGGGTATGTAGTTCAGCCCCTATTGTCACTGTGATATGGGGTATGTAGTTCTATTGTCACTGTGATATGGGGTATGTAGTTCAGCCCCTATTGTCACTGTGATATGGGGTATGTAGTTCTATTGTCACTGTGATATGGGGTATGTAGTTCAGCCCCTATTGTCACTGTGATATGGGGTATGTAGTTCAGCCCCTATTGTCACTGTGATATGGGGTATGCAGTTCAGCCCCTATTGTCACTGTGATATGGGGTATGTACCTCATTGATACATATGGACACAGGAACATAGATGTATCAGCACACACGTTTGTTTCTTTCCCGGGTTCATCCGTGTGTGTGTGTGTGTGTGTGTGTGTGTGTGTGTGTGTGTGTGTGTGTCTGAACGTGTGTGTGTTCCAGTGAACCTGAAAAGAGGGTGAATGAGAAGAAGCCAGCAGGCTCAGTGTCGCCCCCTGCTGGAAGTCCTGTTCCTGCTGGACCGCCCTCTTCCATCCGCACAGCCTATCTGCCCTACAGTCTGGCCTTCAGTGTGATCCTGCAGTGCCTCAAGATGGTACACACACACACACACACACACACATATACCCACACACACACACACACACACACAGACATACCCACACACACACACAAACACATATACCCACCTGTCCACTGCTATATTGCCTCTGTTCCACAATTATTTTTAACAGGCTAATGTATTCAACTCAAGGAGATCGTAGAGCTTATGTA
>NC_045177.1:11624721-11629721 GCF_900700415.2 Clupea harengus
CTTAATAACAAATAGTTCCCTTTCCTGTGTGTTTTCTCCTCTTTTATCTTTTATAACGTGTGTGTTTGTGTTTCTCTTTCTCTCTCTCTCTCTCCCCAGATTCAATCAGTATATAGTGTCTCTCGCCCACCATGTGATTGCCATGTGGTTCATCCGCTGCCGACTCCCCTTCAGGAAAGACTTTGTGCAGTACATCACCAAGGTATGAGAAACCGCACCCTCTGCACGGATATGTGCGCTACACATTTGAACAGACACATTGACATGTCCATCGATGTTGATATGTGCGTTACACATTTGAACAGACTCATTGACATGTCCATCGATGTTGATATGTGCGTTAGACAACAGACACATTGACATGTCCATCGATGTTGATATGTGCGCTACACATTTGAACAGACACATTGACATGTCCATCGATGTTGATATGTGCGCTACACATTTGAACAGACACATTGACATGTCCATCGATGTTGATATGTGCGCTACACATTTGAACAGACACATTGACATGTCCATCGATGTTGATATGTGCGTTAGACATTTGAACAGACACATTGACATGTCCATCGATGTTGATATGTGCGTTAGACATTTGAACAGACACATTGACATGTCCATCGATGTTGATATGTGCGTTACACATTTGAACAGACACATTGACATGTCCATCGATGTTGATATGTGCGTTAGACATTTGAACAGACACATTGATATGTCCATCGATGTTGATATGTGCGTTAGACATTTGAACAGACACATTGACATGTCCATCGATGTTGATATGTGCGCTACACATTTGAACAGACACATTGACATGTCCATCGATGTTGATATGTGCGCTACACATTTGAACAGACACATTGACATGTCCATCAATGTTGATAGTGATAGCAGCCTTGCAAGGGCCTGGTGTTTTTCAGAGTGTGCAGAGAGGCATATAATTGACTCTGACTCTGAAAGAATGATAAATACTCTGTGTGTTTGTCTAACAAGAGCTGTGGGTGTTTGTATTTGTAGGGTTTGAAAGAATGATAAATACTCTGTGTGTGTGTTTGTCTAACAAGAGCTGTGGGTGTTTGTATTTGTAGGGTTTGAAAGAATGATAAATACTCTGTGTGTTTGTCTAACAAGAGCTGTGGGTGTTTGTATTTGTAGGGTTTGAAAGAATGATAAATACTCTGTGTGTTTGTCTAACAAGAGCTGTGGGTGTTTGTATTTGTAGGGTTTGAAATAATTATAAATACTCTGTGTGTTTGTCTAACGAGAGCTCTGGGTGTTTGTATTTGTAGGGTTTGAAAGAATGATAAATACTCTGTGTGTTTGTCTAACAAGAGCTGTGGGTGTTTGTATTTGTAGGGTTTGAAAGAATGATAAATACTCTGTGTGTGTGTTTGTCTAACAAGAGCTGTGGGTGTTTGTATTTGTAGGGTTTGAAAGAATGATAAATACTCTGTGTGTTTGTCTAACAAGAGCTGTGGGTGTTTGGATTTGTAGGGTTTGCGTTCTAATGCACTGCTGCCCTTCGACGACACTCATGAGCAGAGCAGCTTTCGAGCTCGCAGCACCAGCTTAAATGAACGGCCCAAGAGGTACACACACACACAAACACTCACACTCTCTCACACACACACACACACACACACACACACACACACTCTTAGATCTCCACCATGGTCTACTGTAGTGGTTCAGACCGTGGTGGAGAGGCAGTAGGCTGGTACCATATTGCAGTGCATGCCTTATCTGTCCCATGTCTGCCTTTGGTTGAGTTGCTTTCAGTGGATTGGATATGATGCTGGGTTTGTGTGTCTCATTCAGTTTCCTCCCCCTTTAGATTACATTGATTTACATTTATTTACATTTATTTACATTTATACATTATACATTTTTGGTACACATGTTTCCCTCTTGCTCTCTCTCCTTGTCCCTCTCTCCCCCTCTCTCTCTCCCCCCCCCCCCCCCTCTCTCTCCTTTGATCTCACACACCTTCTTACTCAACACGCCACTTGATATCTGACATGACTGAGAGTCTTTCTGAACGCTAGTCTGAACTTCAGTTGACATGATGCTAACACTGTTGCCACGTTAGCGCAACACTCTCATGTTAATGGCCCTCGTCACATCCTCTGGTTGACCTCCAGACCCTCGAGAAAGCCCCTGCTAATGCCAGGAAGCGTTTGGTTTCAGAGGTTGGGAGATAAGCACGTATGACGAGATAAATCAAGGGTGAATGCCCGTGCCTGGGGTTGGTGGGCATCTGCCGTGGGCACTCTCAGTTGTAGCGGGGGTTGGACAGAGCTTGCCCATCTCTTTCCCACCCTTCCTTTTGATTTATTCTGAACTTTATCTATTCTGAGGAGATGAGTCACGTCTCCGTCTGTGTCTGCTTTGTGCCATTTCTCCTGTGGTTATCAGCACAAGTTTAATTCCCAGTATTCTAACCTGCCATTGTAATAGAAACACATATCCATAGTAACCAGCACTCTCCCATAGCAACTATCTCCATGGGTAACCACTGACCTCTGGCCTACCCATTACCCCCCCCTCCCCCTCCCCCCCCCCCCCCTACGTCATCACCTGTTGACTCCATCACTGTTTCTTCCCTGAACTGCCTTAATTATCATTCATTGGTTCATGTCGCATCATCCTTGTCATATGTACCAGGCCATACAGCCATTTTTGCTTGTGTTGTTACCTTTTGTGAGGTTGGAACATTGCATCTCAAGCTCTCTATGGGTTGGGGAGGGGGTCACTCTACTCAAGCAGATCTTAGTTGAGTCTTTAGTGCCGGTGTTCCTAAATGTAATGGTTAAGTGGGTCAGTATCTCTTTAAATAAAAAACAGGAAGTATGTAGATGAATAAGTAAATAACTTGCAGGCACTCATTGATGATGGTTACAGCCGTCTGAATGACTCACAATGAAGAGATGCTTCAGCGGTTTCAACTGTTGATAGCTTTTCCATACAGTCAATGTGGGATGAGTTGAGCTGAGTTCTGCTCTTTTCCAACCCTTCAATGTTTTGTTTTTAAGATGCACTCCTGAATAATTCATCCTCTGTTCCTCATTAGTTAACACACACAGACCCTGCTGCTGATGTGGGGATATTGTTTCTACTGAATAATGATCATCGCTGATCACTGTGTTGGCTTTCCTACTATTTGATGTGTTTCGTGTTAGTTTCCTTTTTTTGTATTTCTTGAATATTTGACCTTTTATTTCTGCTGAGAGAGATACTGTTTTCTTTATTATGCCTTGTCGTTGTGTTTGTTTTCTTTGTTTCTTCTAGTTTTTTCTCCCTCCCTATTTCCTGTTGTTAATGTGCACTGCTGTTAAAGTTTCTTTTCTTCCAACTTTTTCACTTCGCCCCCTCCCCCTCTCCTCCCTCCCTCTCTGGCCGTCTCTGCGGGGCGGGTTTGGGGGGCGGGTCCAACCACTTGGATCGCTCTTCATTGATTGGCTGCATCTCCCCCCTCTCCACCTCCACCAACCACGGCCGACTCCACCACGACCTTGACCTCTGCCACGACCTTGACCTCTGCGTGCCCCCGCCACTGCCCACTACCCACTGACTCCAAACCACGTCTGACTCCGTGCTGTCGTCGTGTCGCCCGCCGCGCCGCGCGTCCATCCGTTTGTCTCCCCGCTTGTGATGGGGGTGGGCGTGATGTGTGTCCTTCTCGACACCCCTCTTCCCAACGTCCCCGCACCCCCACCACATGGCTGCTTCCTCCACGGGCAGTCTGCGCGCGGCTAAAGTGGTGAAGCAGGGTCCGAGTAGCAACTCTCCCATTAAAGAGCTGAAAGATCTGTCTGCCATGGACGCCTTCCGCTCACGGAGCATCAGCGTCTCCGAGCACGCGGTGCGCAGGTAGAGCATTCTGGGTAACTGTGAAAACAACACAGATAAGCAATCGTCAACCCCCTTTTTTTTTTCCTCTCTACTTCCTTTTGCTGGGGTGGGATGACTGGGCATAAGAGTGGGGCTGTTTCCATGGAAACATGGAGGGTGGTGGGTGGCTGCCAGGGTGACCTGGATCGGGGCAGTTCCGGGGTGGGCCAGGGTGCATGCTGATCGTATAGCTTTTTTTGGAGGTTCTTTTTCACATCTCTTCTGTTTATGCTGCATGTGCTTTTGAAACTTGATTTGCATCAGTGTGGCCCTTTTGAGTTAACACCATTTGGCCTTTTGGTTGTTTTTGTGTGTGTGTGTTTTGATTTGGTAATTTGGAGGTGTGGTTGTTTTTGGTTTGTGTTTCCTGTTTTGATTCGGATGAATGTGTGAGATAAGGGCGCCGGGCGAGACTGCATGTTTATTAGAGGGGGGGGGGGGGGGGGGGGGGGGTAGGGCTTTCTCACTGACTGACAGCCACAAAAACCAATGCCTGGCTACACTCAACCTCCTCGCTGATGTATGGATGGGAGCGGCACGGGGGAACATAATCTCCCACCCATAAGCTTTGCCTGCTATGAGTTGGATGCCCACTGTGGTCTTTCTGTAGCAGAAAACCATCCCTAGTCGTGTGTATTAACAGCATATTATTCTAAGCACAACAGGTACAGTATCAATGCAATACGTTCAGCCTATAAGAGTCAGCCTAATTGCTGCTTAACGGAGCCTTTGTTCACTGTTTCCACATGTCCATAATCGGTGGGATGTTCATTGCACAATGAAGCGCCAGGAGAGTTTGAAAAGTGTTTTTATCAGCACCTCATGAATCGCTCACCACGCTGATTCTGCTTCTGTCCAGCAGATGGCAGTGTGGGCCCACTTAGTGTCCCGCCTGACGCGCTGCCATGGCAACCCAACCTGTCCACTAGGACCAGGATATGGGCACAGCGCCCTCTCAGTGTTGGGCAGAGGATGTTGGGTCAGATTTAGGGTTATATAATTAATCTTTAGGTGTGGTAGGTGCCTTTTTTTTAATATAACCGCATAACACAGGAGGTAACATTTATAAGTAGAAATCATAGAAATGATTTTCTGAAATCTTA
>NC_045177.1:11639721-11654721 GCF_900700415.2 Clupea harengus
GAGGTGCTGGAGATGTCCTTTAAACCCAGTGACATCATCACTTCTGGAGGTGCTGGAGATGTCCTTTAAATCCAGTATTTTGTGAAAGCATTGTACTCCAAAAGATAGGAAATGTTTTAAGACTATTCACTGATTCTTTTCTCCTACTTCAAACCGTTTGCTAGCGCTCAGGAGCGTGATGGTAGAATGCCCCTGGAGCATGCATCCTGATGACACCAACACGCTCGCTCGGTTCTTTTCTCATCATGCTGCTCTGTTTATGAGAAATGGATATTAACTATACACTACTGCTTCTGTTGGCTTGCTTTTTAATCTTTGCTTTTGTGTTTCTTGAGATGCACACTAGACATGGATCCAAAACCTTTTTTTGTGAAAAATCTAAGGAAAATGCAACGCCACTGTTCAAAGCCACCCCTCCCACATGCTTTGTGCATATGTTCCAATTTATATTCATATGTTTCTTTCTGAAGTGCATCACCAAAGCCTCATGGGAGACATGTATATCTATATGGGGATCAGTCTGTGTAGATCTGATTAGTGTGAACCTGTGTGTGTGTGTGTGTGTGTGTGTGTGTGTGTGTGTGTGTGTGTGTGTGTGATACCTGTGGGTGTGTGTGTGTGTGTGTGTGATGCCTGGGGCTCAGTCTGTGTATATCTGATTAGTGTGAACCTGGGTACCGCTCCGGCTCCTCCATCATCAGAGGATGGCTGGTTCATCCTAGGTGTCGATCCCATGTTGTCTTGCACCGCCGTGAGCACATCAGGTGTCGTCGCCTCAGTGTCTGTTCTATTGTTTCTCTGTTGTTTTTTTTTACCTTTTGATTCTGTTTCTTGCTGTCAAATTGTTTTTGCTGTGGCTAGTTTAGTTTAGTATTGGGATGTTGCTGTGGCGTGTCCTGTCCGTGTGGTGTGTGTGTGTGTGTGTGTGTGTGTGTGTGTGTGTGGTGAGTGTGTGTGTGATACCTGTGAATTTGTGTGTGTGTGATGCCTGTGGTTAAGTGTGTGTGTGTGTGTGATGCCTGTGGTTAAGTGTGTGTGTGTGATGCCTGTGGTTAAGTGTGTGTGTGTGATGCCTGTGGTTAAGTGTGTGTGTGTGATCCCTGTGGTTAAGTGTGTGTGTGTGTGTGTGATGCCTATGAATTTGTGTGTGTGTGTGTGATGCCTGTGGTTAAGTGTGTGTGTGTGTGTGTGATACCTGTGGTTGTTGTTGTTGTTGTGTGTGTGTGATGCCTGTGGTTGTCTGTGTGTGTGTGTGTGCGTGATACCTGTGGTTAAGTGTGTGTGTGTGTGATGCCTGTGGTTAAGTGTGTGTGTGTGTGTGTGATGCCTGTGGTGTGTGTGTGTGTGTGATGCCTGTGGTGTGTGTGTGTGTGTGATGCCTGTGGTGTGTGTGTGTGTGTGTGTGATACCTGTGAATGTGTGTGTGTGTGTGATGCCTATGGTTAAGTGTGTGTGTGTGATACCTGTGGTTGTGTGTGTGTGTGTGTGTGATGCCTGTAGTTGTGTGTGTGTGTGTGTGATACCTGTGGTTGTGTGTGTGTGTAATACCTGTGTATAAGTGTGTGTGTGTGTGTGATGCCTGTGGTTAAGTGTGTGTGTGTGTGTGATGGCTGTTGTTGTTGTGTGTGTGTGTGAGATGTCTGTTGTTGTTGTGTGTGTGTGTGTGTGATGGCGGATCGCTTCTTCCCTCTACAGTGGGCTCTCTGACCTCGGTGTGTGTGTGATGCCTGTTGTTGTGTGTGTGTGTAATACCTGTGGTTAAGTGTGTGTGTGTAATACCTGTGTATAAGTGTGTGTGTGTGATGCCTGTTGTTGTGTGTGTGTGTGTGTGTGTGTGATGCCTGTTGTTGTTGTTGTTGTTGTTGTTATGTGTGTGTGTGATGCCTGTTGTTGTTGTGTGTGTGTGTGATGTCTGTTGTTGTTGTTGTTGTTGTTGTGTGTGTGTGTGATGTCTGTTGTTGTTGTGTGTGTGTGTGATGCCTGTTGTTGTTGTTGTTGTGTGTGTGTGTGATGCCTGTTGTTGTTGTGTGTGTGTGTGATGCCTGTTGTTGTTGTTGTGTGTGTGTGTGTGATGTCTGTTGTTGTTGTTGTTGTGTGTGTGTGTGTGTGTGTGATGTCTGTTGTTGTTGTTGTGTGTGTGTGTGTGTGTGTGTGTGTGTGATGTCTGTGGTTGTTGTTGTGTGTGTGTGTGATGTCTGTTGTTGTTGTTGTGTGTGTGTGTGATGTCTGTGGTTGTTGTTGTGTGTGTGTGTGTGATGTCTGTTGTTGTTGTTGTTGTGTGTGTGTGATGCCTGTTGTTGTTGTTGTGTGTGTGTGATGGCGGATCGCTTCTTCCCTCTACAGTGGGCTCTCTGACCTCACTCTGCCCGTCTGAGCTGCAGGGCAGGTTGACCAGGAGCATATCCTGGGCAGGTACTCCACACGTGGACACACACACCCCCCTCTCCCACACACCGACCCCTCACCTCCACACCATCCCCCCTCTCTTCCCCTCTCCTCCACACCCCCACATCATCACATCATCCCTCCTCTCCTCCACACCCCCACACCATCCCCCCTCTCCTCCTCTCCTCCTCTCCTCCACACCATCCCCCTCTCCTCCTCTCCTCCTCTCCTCCACACCATCCCCCTCTCCTCCTCTCCTCCTCTCCTCCTCTCCTCCACACCATCCCCCTCTCCTTTCCTCCTCTCCTCCACACCCCCACACCCCCCCTCTCCTCCACACCATCCCCCCTCTCCTCCTCTCCTCCTCTCCTCCACACCATCCCCCCTCTCCTCCTCTCCTCCTCTCCTCCACACCATCCCTCCTCTCCTCCACACCCCCACACCATCCCCCCTCTCCCCCACACCATCCCTCCTCTCCCCCACACCCCCACACCATCCCTCCTCTCCTCCTCTCCCCCACACCATCACTCCTCTCCTCCACACCCCCACACCATCACTCCTCTCCTCCACACCCCACACCATCCCTCCTCTCCTCCACACCCCCACACCATCCCTCCTCTCCTCCTCTCCTCCACACCCCCACACCATCCCCCCTCTCCCCACACCATCCCTCCTCTCCCCCACACCCCCACACCATCCCTCCTCTCCTCCTCTCCCCCACACCATCACTCCTCTCCTCCACACCCCCACACCATCCCTCCTCTCCTCCACACCCCCACACCATCCCTCCTCTCCTCCTCTCCTCCACACCCCCACACCATCCCTCCTCTCCCCCTCTCCCCCACACCATCCCTCCTCTGCTCTGGGTGCCTCTCCGTGTGTCTGCCTGCCCGCCCGCCCGTCCACTACTCTCTCTCTCTCTCTCTCTCTCTCTCTCTCTCTTTCCGTGTCTCTTAACTTCTCAGTGATTCTCTTGTTTAACTGCTTTTGTCTCTGGCTAGGGAAGACCAATCAAAACCAATCCGATCCCCTCCCCAGCACCGCTTCGTGGCTTGCTATTGGCTGCTGAAGCCGAGTGGGAGGGGGTGGGTGGTGATTCCCTGCTGTGGTGATTAATCCCCCCCCCCCCCCCCCTTCTCCTCCACCATCTTGTCAGTCTGATAGCACTCCACCAGCCCCCATCTGTGTGTTCTAACTGGGAGGAGTGTGACCTGCATGGCGACAGTGAAGACCAGAACTTCTCTTCTTCATTTGAGCTCCATCCCTCCCTCCCTCTCTCTTCTGAAAGGAGCTTGCTTCATGTTAAAACCAGCCCCTGCTTTTTTCCTGTAGTCATTTGTATTGAGGTCCTCTTGGTTTATTGTTGTGTGCCCTGAGGATGAAGCTGTAGTGGGCGCCGTCCTCCGTGCCTTAGTGCCCCTACGGGCTGGAGAGGTCTGGATCGTTCCACTGTTGCTCACTAGTCTGTGTGTGTGTGTGTGTGTGTGTGTGTGTGTGTGTGTGTGTGTGTGTGTGTCTGTGTGTCTGTGTGTCTGTGTCTGTGTCTGTGTCTGTGTCTGTGTCTGTGTCTGTGTCTGTGTCTGTGTCTGTGTCTGTGTGTGTGTGTGTGTGTGTGTGTGTCGCTCAGAATCAAAGAGCTGCTATCAGGAAGACAACCCAATCAATGAAGATGCCGCTTGTGTGATCACTCATCCATCATCTGTGTGTGTGTGTGTGAGTGTGTGTGAGTGTGTGTGTGTGTGTCGCTCAGAATCAAAGAGCTGCTATCAGGAAGACAACCCAATCAATGAAGATGCCGCTTGTGTGATCACTCATCCATCATCTGTGTGTGTGTGTGTGTGTGTGTGTGTGTGTGTGTGTGTGTGTGTGTGTGTGTGTGTGTGTGTGTGTGTGTGTGTGTGAGAGAGTGTGTGTGTGTGTGTTTTGACCTTTCTCCAATCAGCATTTGTGATTTACGATTTATTTAGTTATATTAAGCATGGGAAATGGAGGTCTTTTGACGCAACATCAATAAACAGATGATTCTGTCTTAAATGTTCTGCAGAGCGCTTGTGTGAATGCATGACGGTTCTTTAGTATGTGTGTAGTACTGATGTGTGTCTCTGCATGTCCGTAAGTGGGGGTCTGTCAACATAGGGTATTCCACACTTCCTTTGAGTTCTAATATGGCACCTTTCCTGCTCTTCACTGACAACCTCATGTATTCTCTCTCTCCCTCTCTCTCTCTCTCTCCCTCTCTCGCTCTCTCTCTCTCTCTCTCGCTCTCTTTCTCTTTCTCTCGCTCTCTTTCTGTCTCTCTCTCTCTCTCTCTCCCTCCCCCCCTCTCTCTCTCTCTCTCCCTCCCCCCTCTCTCTCTCTCTCTCTCCCTCCCCCTCTCTCTCTCTCCCTCCCCCCCTCTCTCTCTCGCTCTCTCTCTCTCTCCCTCCCCCTCTCCCTCTCTCTCTCTCTCTCCCTCCCCCTCTCTCTCTCTCTCTCTCTCTCTCGCTCTCTCTCTCTCTCTCCCTCCCTCCCTCCCCCTCTCTCTCTCTCTCTCTCTCTCTCGCTCTCTCTCTCTCTCTCCCTCCCTCCCTCCCCCCCTCTCTCTCTCTCTCTCGCTCTCTCTCTCTCTCCCTCCCTCCCTCCCTCCCTCCCCCTCTCTCTCTTTCTCTCCCTCCCCCCTCTCTCTCTCTCCCTCTCTCTCTCCCTCCCCCTCTCCCTCTCTCTCTCCCTCCCCCTCTCCCTCCCCCTCTCCCTCTCCCTCTCTCTCCCTCCCTCTCCCTCCCTCTCTCTCTCCCTCTCTCTCTCTCTCCCTCCCTCTCTCTCTCCCTCTCTCTCTCCCTCTCTCTCTCCCTCTCTCTCTCTCCCTCTCTCTCTCTCTCTCTCTCTCTCTCTCCCTCTCTCCCTCTCTCTCTCTGGCTGCAGACTCAGTGGTGGTGTTGGAGGAGGGTGGCGGTGTGAGGGGTCCAGAGTCTCCGGAGCTGGAGGAGTTTGAGGCCATGCCATCAGAACCCATCTTCATGAGCGCCGACAAGTTCAGCAAGACTACCCCCGCCCCCCCACTGAGCAGGGTAAGGGACCGCCAGAACCAACCAGAACCAACCAATCACAGGAGAGCCAGGACATTTAAAGGAGAGGGTTCAGACCTGCACAGGGGAGGCCAGATGGTTTAATGAAAAATGTCAGGTTCAATTTTGAATGGAAAGTCCAACAAGTTCCCCCCCCAGGCACCCTTCTCTCATATGAAACCCAAATGTCATGACGATAGCCAGCGGCGCTGTAGCATGTGTTTTACAAATTGCTGCCCATTCCCTTCTGGTTCGCATAGATGAATTTGAAATGAATATTTGAAAGGCAGCTGCCCGTTAACTCTTCTGTTTTTTGTGTTTTGCCTCCAGTCGTCCTCCAGCTCCAGCCAGGATGATGAGAAGTCTACCCTGGAGGAGGTGAGTGAGGGGGCCATCCCCATTGACCAGCCCCCCCTCACACTCTCCCCTGCCGGGCCAGAGGACGCGGACCTGCCCTTCCCACACTCCCAGACGCTCAACAAGTCCAGCTCCTCGCCAGAGCTGCAGACCTTACCTGAGGCCTTCGCTAAGGCTGCTTCGGGCTCTGGGCCTGGGGTAGGCGACGGGCCCAGGGTAGGACCTGGGAGTGGGGTAGGCGATGGGCCTAGGGTAGGACCTGGGACTGGAGTAGGCGATGGGCCCAGGGTTCGCACCCCTGTGGAGGGGAAGGCCCAGGGTGAGCGGGAGGCAGGCGGGAGTGAGGCGGGTGGGCAGGGTGACTCTGCAACAACAACAACAACAACAACAACATCAGTGGCAGCAGTGGCAGGAGGAGGAGGAGGAGGAGGAGGAGCTGGAGTGAGTGGAGGTGCCAGCGTGTCCTCGTCCTCCTCGGCACCTCGCATGCGTCTGGAGTTCCCTGCCCCGCCACAGCCAGGGCCCCTCTCTCCAAGTGGTCACCGGCCCCGGGGCCACACCATATCAGTGTCGGCCCCCTCCTCCCGCCGCGACAGGAAGATGGACAGAGACTCGTACCACAACAGGCCGGGACCCTCCAACTCTGAGAAGGCCAGCGGACTCAGCCCCAGGTGAGAGAGACACGCTCCAACTGAGTGATGTGTGTTTCTGTGGGATGCGATAGGATAGAAGGCATAATCTATCATAATCAATCATTATTAGATTGATCATCCTTTCTGTGCTCTCAGCAAAGGCAGCTCTTCTCAGATTTAGGGCTGCAACAACTAATTGATTCAATCGACAAAAAAAAATGTGTTGCCAACTAATTTAATAGTCGATTAGTTGTCATGAGACATGACAACTAATCACGAAGTTCGTAGTTGCACACATTAAATAGTTCATTAGACATAGAAACAAAAGTGCTTTCTAAATATAGGCTATGGAGTAGCTAGAATATTTCATTTAAACATTTAAATCTAGGAGCATTTGACCAAACCCGGGCCTTTGCTAAGACGGTAGTCGGCTGCGTTTATACGGGTCCAAAGTTGACCAGCGCGGGTACACTTCTGCCGTAGCCTGCAGGTATATGAAAAGGAAGCATGTCGGCTCTGCAACATAGACAAAAGCCCAGGGGCCACCTCGACGACACTAGTCTGGTGCTATGCAAACTAAACTCGTGGGGGTTTGTTGAGATGTAGTTATATTATGTGAAGTTATGAAAACACCTAAATCGAACAATAGAAACCGATTAGAAGAGCAGAAAGTTGCTAACTCTACTGGTTATGCTACGTCACCAGCAGTGCTATGTGCATTATGTACAGTAGATGAGTAGGAACACTGCCACTAGTCACACAGACGCTGAATATTAATCTTGTGCTGATGAACCCACGAGGTTATGCTGTTCCTCACTTGTGCAGTGACGTGCAATTTGGTTGGACAGTTTCTTTTATTATACCCTTCGTTCTGTTTAGCATCAAAGTGTCACTAGTGTTTCGGATTGTTTCCAATAGAGGCGTGGTTGTGTTCACGTTGAAAAGCCCTTGGCTCTGGACCTGTTTGTGTTCTCATGCTGGGATATAAGTGAAGTGATGGGAATGTGATACTGTGAAAGAAATTAAACAGTCCAACAAAATGTCCCAAAAATATGGAAATTATGGTCTTCTTAATCTTTTTGATAAATGCATCAAGTAATATATAAATGCATTTAATGTAACATGTTATGATTTTGTTTATAACATCCATTGAATGAAAAACCATGGTTAGTGCATACAAATTTGTATCTGTTCAACTAATCGGGGAAAAAAAGAACTGACAGAATAATCGATTATCAAAATAATGGTTGGTGGCAGCCCTCCTCAGATGCCTCCTGGATGTCTGTGCCTGTTGTCTAGCAGCTGCAGTAGATGCGTCCCCCTCAACAAGCACTAATTGGGCCAGTAGACTCTAATGTATTCCTGATTGGTGACACATTGAAAGACGTTCAGCGTGTCGGGACAATATTCTGCTTTTTTAGCCGTGCAGAGAACTGCTTCCCTCCTCCTCCTCCTCCTCCTCCTCCTCCTCACTCATTCAGTGGAGTTGGTACCCACTCCATCCTTCACTGAAGTGACTGATCTGTAATCTCATCTGGGAAGCAATAGCGGCCCGAATCTGAGCTCATTCTTCTCCATAAACAGCCACTGATGGGGCCCCGTGGACCACAATGCATCCTGTTTGTGTTCATAACCTCGCTCATTTGGGTGGACGTGTCATATATTCTTTCCTTTTTCCCCCTAACAAAACAACTTGTTTTTTTCCTCTCTGTACTGCCAGAGGAATTGCAGAGAAATTACACTCATCCATCTTACTTCCTGTCTGCCTTAGTATAACAGCAGCACTCAGGGTGTGCAATGTTACCTAGAGCTGGGATAAGGTACCCAGGTATAAGGTGACTGGAACACATGTGGCCCCGATGTGGCCCCGAGTCGGCCCCGAGTCAGCGCACAGATGCCCAGAGGGGGTGCAGAGAGTGTGTGGAGCGTCCTGACATGGCTTGGCATCCTGCCGGAGCAGGGAGGCATGAAAAAGAGCAGTGCTTAATAATCACAGCTGACAGCTGACGGGGTTAACTGGGACACATTGCTCTGTCTGAAGGTGGCAGTGCTTGGGAGAAGTTGAGTGTCTGGCCTATTCTGCAAATCAAATGTGCTATCGGTAGAGTTGGTGTGTGTGTGGTGGAGGACTTCAGCATCACTGCTGGTCTATTTTGAGCTGCTGTTGTCAGGGTGAGGCTGGGCCACCGCTGTGTGCGTCTGTGCTGCGCAGCCCAACGCTCTTCTCTGGATGATCATTGTATTGGCAGATGGGAGCCGTCAGAGGAAGTGTTAGTCTCTGGAGTGAGGGCCCGGCGTGCCGACGGCTGTGCGGAGAAGGGTCAGGAGAGGAGCTCGGCCTGCCGGAAAGATCCAGAATAACAGCAGGCTGCATTAAGACCACATCAACTCTGAGAGCTACCCAGGCTGTATGGGGCCCTATAATGGACCACTTATCTCTACAAGGCCATTTGCGCTGCTCGTTTGGTTCCCTTCCATCACTTTGTTCAGTCATTCTCTCAGCTAAAGGGAATTGGCACATTGTGTTTTTTTTTCCTCATCAGTGTTACTGATTAAAGGCCTCTCTCTGGGCAGCGCGCTGCCTATTTAGTTTACCACTCTTTCTGTGTCTTTGAAGATTAGTATGGGGACTCTTTGCCCAGTGCTTCGTTTGAGCTGATTTTAGTCTAATCTGGCTAAACGAAATCCAACTATTGATGTATGACTTTTTTGTATTGCCGAAAGGTCTGATGTTGTTGTGCATTTAATTAGTTAAAGATTAATTTAATGAACGAGGCATTTTTTTTTTTTACAATCAATGATTTCTTCTTCTTCGTCTTCGTCTTCTTCTGGCCAGGCTGCCTATGGCAGCAGTAGCAAACACGTCGCGATAGACACTTCCTCGATAGCAATAAGAAAAAAGTTTCAATAAGTTTGTCTAGTTAAATGCAAATCCTTCTGAAAAGCGCATAATGAATACGAGACGTTTTGTTGCATGAACAAACCCCGAGGGTGCTCCCTCCCTCACTCAGAAACAGAAACTCGCTTATCAGCTGTACAACAACACAAGAGGAACGGAAGTGAGAAGATGATTGCAGTTAGGAAGGAAACAAGGAAGACATTGTCATTTTACAAGATCAGAGCACAGTTGTGTGGACATAGGAGTGCAACGGTTTCAACCGGGAACACAACAAACATGTTTTCTCCAGAGCTGAATAGAAAAAGAGTAGTGCCACTCATAATTAAGGCATGGCAGTCTTCTCCACTAGAGGCCCAATGAGGGCTAGACCTGTGCTCACCATTCCTTACTTCCTTATGGGGAGCAATGAAGAGGAACGTTTAGACTTAAAGTACAGAGGGTGTCTGCTTCTTGGATAAAAAAGAAGATTGTGAGCGGCTGCATTTTGTAGTTTTAGGAAGTTTTTTTAATTAAGACCTTTGTCAGGTTTTTAATGGCACACACGACACACTGGAACACACACGTGCATATATGGAGGCGACACAGGACACACACACACACACACACACACACACACGCAGGTAGGCCTGAGGTCGCGGTGAATTTATTTTCTGCTTTTTCCCATCCTGGACCGTCCTTCCTCAAGGACCCCCCAGGAGCAGTGGGCAGCTTGTAGCGCCCGGGGACCAAGTGAAGTGAACTGTCCATCTTTGGTCAGGGATGGACATGTGTTCTGTTATTTTGCATGTTTTTTCTGTTGGGGTCCTTAGTGGAGGAAACCCCTTGTGAACACGGGGAGAACATGCAAACTCCACACAGAAAGGCCCGGGAGATAGCCCACCTGAGCACTGTGCACTCTGGGGAGGACCTGCCCCCCAGAGCCAACAGCACCCCATGCGGGAATCTAACCCATGACCTTCTTGCTGTGAGGCGGCAGTGCAAGCAGTGCAAGCAACTGAGCTAAGTGTGTGAGCCGCTGCAGTTTGTATCAGCCGGAGGTTCTTTAGTGAGCCATTATTGCATCCGGATAGTAAAGTATTGTGGTAGGCTAGTTGTTGATTTTCATAGGGGTTCAATACTTTTGCAAAACACTGTATAAATCCCTGAAGATGCAGTCAGCGAGTTTGGGGAAAGGTTGTTGATATTTGAGCTCAACAGCAAATCAAGTTACACCCTTTCCTTCTGTGCTCCTGAGGCAATGTGCTGATTGGCCAGTCCGAGCCATTAGGTTTTCCATTTACAAAGCCAGGACTGTGTAGGCTGTGCACACTAAACAGCTAGAGGATTTTATTTTATTTTATTTTATTTTATTTTAGGAAATTAACAGTAATTACATATATATATATATATATATATATATATATATATATATATATTCTGCCACACAATCCCCTCTTCCTATCTCCACCCAGCCGACCTCAAGCAGATGGGTCCCCCCTTATGTGCCGTGGTTCTGCCTAAGGTTTTTCTTGCCCGTGTTGCCATTGTGCTTGCACTAAGGGGGTTTCAGGCTCTGGGCTCTGTAAAGCTTCTTGAGACAATTGTATTGTTATGGCGCTATATCAATACAATTGAATTAAATTGAATTTCTAGATCTATATCATCTATTTATTTTGGGCTATATTACTCAGCCCTACTAGAACCATATGTTAAAAAGTTGTGAAATTTGGCACACTTACTGGGGATAATCCCCTGATTCTTTTCACGTCTTTGCCTTGAGCACTCTAGCGCCACCAATGGGTCAAATTTGGGGGTGCGTTTGACGTAAAACTAGCTGTGAATGCATACAGCCACGCCCTTGACATAGTGACATCAGGTTTCTCTGGCAACTACGCCCTGCTCCCTCATTGCTGCTCGTATTGGCATTATAGAAAATGTATTAGAAACCCAAATTCTCTCAGCTTAGAATGGCATTATAGGAATGTTAACCATAAACCAAATCTCTCAGTTTAAATGACATTATAGAAATGTCATCATAAACCAAAATCTCCTCAGTTTAGAATGACATTATAGAAAACGTATCCATAAACCAAATCTCTCAGTTAGAATGACATTATAGAATGTATCATAAACCAAATCTCTCAGTTTAGAATGACAATTATAGAAATGTATCATAAACCAAATCTCTCAGCTTACAATGGACATTGAGTAGAAATGTATCATAAACCAATCTCTCAGTTTAGAATGACATTATAGAAATGGTATCATAACCAAATCTCTCAGCTTAGATGACATTATAGAAATGTATCAGATACCAATCTCTCCAGGCTTAGAATGACATTATAGAAATGTATTCATAAAACCAAATCTCTCAGCTTACGGTGACATTATAGAAATGTATTAGAAACCCAATGCTCTCAGGCTTTAGAATGACATTATAAGAAATGTATCATAAACCAAATCTCTCAGCTTAGAATGACATTATAGAAATGTATTATAAACCAAATCTCTCAGCTTAGGATGACATTATAGAAATGTATTAGAAACCAAATCTCTCAGCTTAGAATGACATTATAGAAATGTATCATAAACCAAATCTCTCAGCTTAGAATGACATTATATAAATGTATTATAAACCAAATCTCTCAGCTTAGAATGACATTGGTTTTGGTTAGACATACAAGTTTTCAAACGTAATTGCTTTGAGGGTGTGTCTGTGTGGGTTCAATCATCAGTTTTGTTTTCCCAATTTGTTTTCACTTCAGTAAGTTCAACAGATAACCTTGATGTCCTTGTTATTGTCCATCTAGCTGCTGTGTGTCCGTTATGATTATGTAGGAGGTCAACCTTTTATATCCATGGTTACATTACAAGGTTGGGATATTTACACTTCATTTGGATAGTCCACCTACAGACTTTACAGATGGTTTGTTGAAATTCAAGTTCAGTCTTTCTAATTGTTCACTGAACATCATCTTAACCTCAACCAAACCCAACCCCTAACCCTAACCTTAACCATACATTATAGTTAACAGAGTTTCAGCAGATAGATAGATAGATAGATAGATGGATACTTTATTAATCCCGAGGGAAATTTAGGTCATCCAGTAGCTTATACACTTAACTTAACTCACAAACATACATACACAAATCACAGTAGAAAAACAATACACATAGGGAGAACATGTTCACAGGGAGTAGGGTGTATACAGATATTATACAGATATTACAGTGTGCATTGATTGTGTCAGTGTTGACGTCCACGAGGAAAGTAGTGCAAAGAGTGCAGAGAGATAGTGTTCATGTGCTTGTGTCGATAGTGCAAGGATAGAGTACTTGTGCTTGTGTGTGTGTGTGTGGATAGTGCAAGGATAGAGTACTTGTGCTTGTGTGTGTGTGTGTGTGTGGATAGTGCAAGAATAGAGTGCTTGTGCTTGTGTGTGTGTGTGTGTGTGGATAGTGCAAGGATAGAGTACCCGTGCTTGTGTGTGTGTGTGTGTGGATAGTGCAAGGATAGAGTACTTGTGCTTGTGTGTGTGTGTGTGTGTGTGTGTGTGTGGATAGAGTACTTGTGCTTGTGTGTGTGAGGAGATTTACAGTCTGTGCATCTGTAGATGGTCAGCAGAGAGGACCATTCAAATGGTTGTAAACTCTTTTGTTCCATAGCACATAGTACATACATCTCTTTACCCTAAAGGGGGAATCCTATGTTAGGATATCTGAACCAGATTTTATAAGTTGTTTTTTAAAATCCGTTTTAAACTAAAGAGGAAAAATACTGTCCTCACAGGAAGGCTGCAACTTCAGAATGGAAGGTGCCCTTCACCTGGTTATCTTGCGCATTAAAGACGAGAGATAAATTCCCCAGAACAGAACAGTTATTTTTTTTCAAATCGCAGTCTCATTGTGTCATCGCAAATATCGGCCGTGTTCATTTCTTCGTGAAGGGTCTAGTTAACAGTGGCTAATAATGCCCGTTGCAATCAGAATGTGATTGAATTGTAGTAGCACACTTATTCACTTGCAATAACATCATCATTGCTCTGAAGTGTGACCGAACTACGAGAGTGCTTCTTCAGATGGCGACCTGGTGTAGCCCGTATTCTGTCCACAGATATAGTCTTCAAGAGATGATTATGCCTGATTATGATGTTTCCATATCTTAGTAGGATCACCGCAAGATCAGATGTTCTAGCATCTTATCTAGTTTTGAAACTTTCTGATAAGACTCTTGTTCCCCTCATGGACACCCTGGGCCTCGTCAGTCAGTGAACCGCCAGTCAGAGTGGCAGGAGAGGGGAGGGAACCTCAAAGAGCACAAAAGCATTCCTTCACTGGATGTCTCCTCTGTTCTCAGTGCTCGGGGTTTGTTCATTCCTTCACTGGATGTCTCCTCTGTTCTCAGTGCTCTGGGTTTGTTCATTGATTTTGCCTTCTCTGTTTCCTCTCTCTCCAGTTTTGTCTTCCTGCAGCTTTACCATTCTCCCTTCTTTGGCAACGAGGCCAACAAGCCCCTTCTGTTACCCAAATCTCAGGTAGGTTTAGTCCCTGTATGTTTCTGTGTCAACATCCACCTATGTTTACGAACTCCACGCATGTTCACATACTCATCCACCAATGTTTAAATACTCGTGTAACTACAGTATATCCACCTATGTTTACGTACTCCACCCATGTTTACGTACTCGTGTAACTATATCCACCAATGTTTAAATACTCGGGTAACTATATCCACCAATGTTTAAATACTCGTGTAACTATATCCACCAATGTTTAAATACTCGTGTAACTATATCCACCAATGTTTAAATACTCGTGTAACTAGTATATCCACCCATGTTTAAATACTCGGGTAACTACTCGGCAGGGAAAGTAAACATCTCTAAGAGTGGAAGTTAGACCTGCAGCTAGATTACAGTGTGTTATAAAACCAGCAGTGATGCACCTGGACGTACTTCATATATATGTTTTTTTATTGTTACTATACCAAACCTTTATGCCACGCTATTATGTTCACTACCATGTTCCTAGTGTCATTCTTTCTCCATCTTCCATGAACTCTCCATTTTCACGTCAAAGCCCATTTCTGCTGTGAATCCATGTTTACAGTAGTGTCTCTTTCTTTGGTCCCAGTTGATTGACAGGGCGGTGAAGGTGCTGGATCAGATGCCCCCCTATGACACCCATAAGATCGGTGTGGTGTTTGTGGGAACAGGCCAGGTGCGGAACTATGATACATGATTACACCTGATCTGTCATTACACCTGTTTTCATGTCCAGTGCTTCATGAGGTGTTTACGAGTCCAGATTGTAAACACCTCTGTATATATACTGTATATCCTTACAAAAGCTACTCTCCTCCACTGAATGTTTCAAATCCACATGTAGGGGTGGGGATCTTGGGTATTCCTATGTAGCTAAGGATTTTAAGACCCAGCATAATGTTGTAGATGATATTCATTGTAGGAATTATATTAGTAATGACGTACAGGCAGTAATTGACACTACATATTGTGATTTGTTACAGTACAGTTTTTTGAGCGTACAGTATGTATGTAAATTTGATTGATGGCTTTCCTAACTTCTGTATCAAAGTGCTATTGAAATGCAGAGATACAACTTTACTTGGGACCAGTCCTGATCCTTCTCTAGGAAACGGGCCCAAAAAATAATGACAGCAGCATGTCAGACGTTACACTAAAAA
>NC_045177.1:11660548-11665548 GCF_900700415.2 Clupea harengus
TATTTATTTTGGGCTATATTACTCAGCCCTACTAGAACCATATGTTAAAAAGTTGTGAAATTTGGCACACTTACTGGGGATAATCCCCTGATTCTTTTCACGTCTTTGCCTTGAGCACTCTAGCGCCACCAATGGGTCAAATTTGGGGGTGCGTTTGACGTAAAACTAGCTGTGAATGCATACAGCCACGCCCTTGACATAGTGACATCAGGTTTCTCTGGCAACTACGCCCTGCTCCCTCATTGCTGCTCGTATTGGCATTATAGAAATGTATTAGAAACCAAATCTCTCAGCTTAGAATGGCATTATAGAAATGTATCATAAACCAAATCTCTCAGTTTAGAATGACATTATAGAAATGTATCATAAACCAAATCTCTCAGTTTAGAATGACATTATAGAAATGTATCATAAACCAAATCTCTCAGTTTAGAATGACATTATAGAAATGTATCATAAACCAAATCTCTCAGTTTAGAATGACATTATAGAAATGTATCATAAACCAAATCTCTCAGCTTACAATGACATTATAGAAATGTATCATAAACCAAATCTCTCAGTTTAGAATGACATTATAGAAATGTATCATAAACCAAATCTCTCAGCTTAGAATGACATTATAGAAATGTATCAGAAACCAAATCTCTCAGCTTAGAATGACATTATAGAAATGTATCATAAACCAAATCTCTCAGCTTAGGATGACATTATAGAAATGTATTAGAAACCAAATCTCTCAGCTTAGAATGACATTATAGAAATGTATCATAAACCAAATCTCTCAGCTTAGAATGACATTATAGAAATGTATCATAAACCAAATCTCTCAGCTTAGAATGACATTATATAAATGTATCAGAAACCAAATCTCTCAGCTTAGGATGACATTATAGAAATGTATTAGAAACCAAATCTCTCAGCTTAGAATGACATTATAGAAATGTATCATAAACCAAATCTCTCAGCTTAGAATGACATTATATAAATGTATTATAAACCAAATATCTCAGCTTAGAATGACATTATATAAATGTATTATAAACCAAATCTCTCAGTTTAGAATGACATTATATAAATGTATTATAAACCAAATCTCTCAGTTTAGAATGACATTGGTTTTGGTTAGACATACAAGTTTTCAAACGTAATTGCTTTGAGGGTGTGTCTGTGTGGGTTCAATCATCAGTTTTGTTTTCCCAATTTGTTTTCACTTCAGTAAGTTCAACAGATAACCTTGATGTCCTCGTTATTGTCCATCTAGCTGCTGTGTGTCCGTTATGATTATGTAGGAGGTCAACCTTTTATATCCATGGTTACATTACAAGGTTGGGATATTTACACTTCATTTGGATAGTCCACCTACAGACTTTACAGATGGTTTGTTGAAATTCAAGTTCAGTCTTTCTAATTGTTCACTGAACATCATTTTAACCTCAACCAAACCCAACCCCTAACCCTAACCTTAACCATACATTATAGTTAACAGAGTTTCAGCAGATAGATAGATAGATAGATAGATAGATGGATACTTTATTAATCCCGAGGGAAATTTAGGTCATCCAGTAGCTTATACACTTAACTTATCTCACAAACATACATACACAAATCACAGTAGAAAAACAATACACATAGGGAGAACATGTTCACAGGGAGTAGGGTGTATACAGATATTATACAGATATTACAGTGTGCATTGATTGTGTCAGTGTAGATGTCCACCAGGAAAGTAGTGCAAAGAGTGCAGAGAGATAGTGTTCATGTGCTTGTGTCGATAGTGCAAGGATAGAGTACTTGTGCTTGTGTGTGTGTGTGTGGATAGTGCAAGGATAGAGTACTTGTGCTTGTGTGTGTGTGTGTGTGTGTGTGGATAGTGCAAGGATAGAGTACTTGTGCTTGTGTGTGTGTGTGTGTGGATAGTGCAAGGATAGAGTACTTGTGCTTGTGTGTGTGGATAGTGCAAGGATAGAGTACCCGTGCTTGTGTGTGTGTGTGTGTGGATAGTGCAAGGATAGTGTGTGTGTGTGTGTGTGTGTGTGTGTGTGTGTGTGTGTGTGTGTGTGTGTGTGTGTGTGTGTGTGTGTGTGTGTGTGTGTGTGTGTGTGTGTGGATAGTGTTCATGTGCTTGTGTGTGTGAGGAGATTTACAGTCTGTGCATCTGTAGAGGGTCAGCAGAGAGGACCATTCAAATAGAATGTAAACTCTTTTGTTCCATAGCACATAGTACATACATCTCTTTACCCTAAAGGGGGAATCCTATGTTAGGATATCTGAACCAGATTTTATAAGTTGTTTTTTAAAATCCGTTTTAAACTAAAGAGGAAAAATACTGTCCTCACAGGAAGGCTGCAACTTCAGAATGGAAGGTGCCCTTCACCTGATTATCTTGCGCGTTAAAGACGAGAGATAAATTCCCCAGAACAGAACAGTTCTTTTTTTTTCAAATCGCAGTCTCATTGTGTCATCGCAAATATCGGCCGTGTTCATTTCCTCGTGAAGGGTCTAGTTAACAATGGCTAATAATGCCCGTTGCAATCCGAATGTGATTGAATTGTAGTAGCACACTTATTCACTTGCAATAACATCATCATTGCTCTGAAGTGTGACCGAACTACGAGAGTGCTTCTTCAGATGGCGACCTGGTGTAGCCCATATTCTGTCCACAGATATAGTCTTCAAGAGATGATTATGCCTGATTATGATGTTTCCATATCTTAGTAGGATCACCGCAAGATCAGATGTTCTAGCATCTTATCTATTTTTGAAACTTTCTGATAAGACTCTTGTTCCCCTCATGGACACCCTGGGCCTCGTCAGTCAGTGAACCGCCAGTCAGAGTGGCAGGAGAGGGGAGGGAACCTCAAAGAGCACAAAAGCATTCCTTCACTGGATGTCTCCTCTGTTCTCAGTGCTCGGGGTTTGTTCATTCCTTCACTGGATGGCTCTTCTGTTCTCACTGCTCGGGGTTTGTTCATTGATTTTGCCTTCTCTGTTTCCTCTCTCTCCAGTTTTGTCTTCCTGCAGCTTTACCATTCTCCCTTCTTTGGCAACGAGGCCAACAAGCCCCTTCTGTTACCCAAATCTCAGGTAGGTTTAGTCCCTGTATGTTTCTGTGTCAACATCCACCTATGTTTACGAACTCCACGCATGTTCACATACTCATCCACCCATGTTTACGTACTCGTGTAACTATATCCTCCCATGTTTTACGTACTTGCGTAACTACATTTACATTTAGTCATTTAGCAGACGCTTTTGTCCAAAGCGACGTACAAGGGAGAACAGTCAAGCTAAGAGCAATAAAAAGCATGGTGTAACAATAAATAGTACTTTACATAAGAATTAGAAAAACGACGACCTAGAAAGGAAAAAGAAGTGCAGGAATGTAACTGCTGAAGTGCAAGTTAAGTGCTAGTCAAGGTGCCAATTAGGAAGGGAGGTGCTCTCTGAACCAATGTTTAAATACTCGTGTAACTATATCCACCAATGTTTAAATACTCGTGTAACTACAGTATATCCACCCATGTTTAAATACTTGGGTAACTACTCGGCAGGGAAAGTAAACATCTCTAAGAGTGGAAGTTAGACCTGCAGCTAGATTACAGTGTGTTATAAAACCAGCAGTGATGCACCTGGACGTACTTCATATATATGTTTTTTATTGTTACTATACCAAACCTTTATGCCATGCTATTATGTTCACTACCATGTTCCTAGTGCCATTCTTTCTCCATCTTCCATGAACTCTCCATTTTCACGTCAAAGCCCTTTTCTGCTGTGAATCCATGTTTAAAGTAGTGTCTCTGTCTCTGGTCCCAGTTGATAGACAGGGCGGTGAAGGTGCTGGATCAGATGCCCCCCTATGACACCCATAAGATCGGTGTGGTGTTTGTGGGAGCAGGCCAGGTGCGGAACTATGATACATGATTATACCTGATCTGTCATTACACCTGTTTTCATGTCCAGTGTTTCATGAGGTGTTTACGAGTCCAGATTGTAAACACCTCTGTATATATACTGTATATCCTTACAAAAGCTACTCTCCTCCACAGAATGTTTCAAATCCACATGTAGGGGTGGGGATCTTGGGTATTCCATTTAGTTTGACTTTTTTAGGACCCAGCATAATGTTGTAGATGATATTTATTGTAGGAATTGTATTAGTAATGATGTACAGGCAGTAATTGACACTACATATTGTGATTGTTATTTGACAAAGATTTGTATACAGATTGATGTACAGTATGTATGTAAATTTGATTGATGGCTTTCCTAACTTCTGTATCAAAGTGCTATTGAAATGCAGAGATACATGTCTTCAGTGTGCATGTCTTCAGTCAGACGTTACACTAAAAAGCCCAGTTGAACTCAAGCGGCTCCTCTCTGACGAACAGTGCGTTTGACAAGTTTCCCTCTCCTCCACCCCGTGCCGCTGCCTCTGCAGGTGAATAATGAGGTGGCCATCCTGTCCAATGAGTATGGCTCCAACCGCTACGCTCACTTCCTGACAGGCCTGGGGAAACTCATCCATCTCAAAGACTGTGACCCTGATCAGATCTTTCTGGGTGGCCTGGACCAGTATGGGGATGACGGGGAGTTTACTTACTGTTGGCATGACGACATCATGCAGGGTAAGGGAGGAGGGTTGCATTGAGGCTGCGTTTGTGTTTGTTTGTGTTTGTGTTTGTGTGTGTGTGTGTCCAACCACCAGTCCTCTTTTTTTCTCATCCTGCTGCTCAGAGTCTGTTTCTGTACAAACATTTATAATCACGCTAGATCACCGACTGATAGTGACTGATGTCTTCTGTGTTTGTATTATCTATCTATTTATCTATATAATTACCATATAGCTTTCATGATGATGTCGAAGTTTATCCTTTGTATCGCTACCTCAGAGACTTGTGTCTAATATGAAGCAAGGTGGCCCTGATGGGCTGGGCTGTGCTCGTGACTCATAGTCTTAGTCTGGTTCACCTTCCCCGCAGCCATCTTCCACATCG
>NC_045177.1:11668048-11684873 GCF_900700415.2 Clupea harengus
TTGTGTGTGTAAAAGGGAGATCATATTGCTGGCTCAGAAGTTGCACAGAAGAATGGTCAAGGAGACACATGCTAGAAGTCTCCAGAATCACAGATATATTTGCCAATTCTTGCCAAACACTACCCCCAAACACCCCCCCCCAAACCCCACCCCACCAGCCATGCAGTGAGGAGAGGGAAGGCACGTGCTTGTGTGTGTGTGTGTGTGTGTGTGTGTGTGTGTGTGTGTGTGTGTGTGTGTGGTGTGTGTGTGTGTGTGTGTGCGTCTATTTGAAGTTCCTTTATTAAGCAAGAGAAACCAAGATGGCCTTAGGAGAGTAATAATAGAAACACTAAAATGGGAGGGTGGGCTGTATGGCTGTGTTTGCATTTGTGTGCTTCAAATAAAACGTTTATCAAACAAAGAAATGCCTGTGTACGTCTGGTTTATGCGTCTCAAATACACTATACATTATACCTACATATAATGCCTGTGTACGTATGGTTTATGCGTCAAATCCACTGTACATTATATATACATACACTACAGTTGAAAAGTTTGGGGTCACCCAGACAATTTCGTGTTTTCATGAAAACTCTCACTTTTGTTTATCAAATGAGTTGCAAAATGAATAGAAAATATAGTCAAGACATTGACAAGGTTAGAAATAATGATTTGTATTTGAAATATTAATTTTGTTCTTCAAACTTTGCTTTTGTCAAAGAATGCTCCATTTGCAGCAGACCTTTGGCATTCTAGCTGTTAACTTGTTGGGGTAATCTGTAAACATTTCACCCCACGCTTCCTGAAGCACCTCCCACAAGTTGGATTGGCTTGATGGGCACTTCTTGCGTACCATACGGTCAAGCTGCTCCCACAACAGCTCAATGGGGTTGAGATCTGGTGACTGCGCTGGCCACTCTATTACAGACAGCATACCAGCTGCCAGCTTCTTCCCTAAATAGTTCTTGCATAATTTGGTGTGCTTTGGGTCATTGTCCTGTTGTAGGAGGAAATTGGCTCCAATCAAGCGCTGTACACCGGATATGGCATGGCGTTGCAAAATGGAGTAATAGCCTTCCTTATTTAAAATCCCTTTTACCTTGTACAAATCTCCCACTTCACCAGCACCAAAGCAGCCCCAGACCATCACATTACCTCCACCATGCTTGACAGATGGCGTCAGGCACTCTTCCAGCATCTTTTCACCTATTCTGCGTCTCACAAATGTTCTTCTGTGTGATCCAAACACCTCAAACTTTGATTCGTCTGTCCATAAATTTTTTTTCCAATCTTCCTCTGTCCAATGTCTGTGTTCTTTTGCCCATATCAATCTTTTCTTTGTATTGGCCAGTCTCAGATATGGCTTTTTCTTTGCCACTCTGCCTAGAAGGCCAGCATCCCGGAGTCGCCTCTTCACTATAGACGTTGACACTGGCGTTTTGCGGGTACCATTTAAAGAAGCTGCCAGTTGAGGACCTGTGAGGCGTCTATTTCTCAGACTAGAGACTCTAATATACTTGTCTTCTTGCTGAGTTGTGCACCAGGGCCTCCCACTTCTCTTTCTACTCTGTTAGAGCCCATTTGTGCTGTTCTCTGAAGGGAGTAGTACACACCGTTGTTGGACATTTTCAGTTACTTCGCAATTTCTCACATGGAATAGCCTTCATTTCTAAGAACAAGAATTGACTGGCGAGTTTCACATGAAAGTTCTCTTTTTCTGGCCATTTTGAGAGTATAATCGAACCCACAAATGTGATGCTCCAGATACTCAACTAGCTCAAAGGAAGGCCAGTTTTATAGCTTCTCTCAGTTTCCAGCTTTGCTAACATAATTGCACAAGGGTTTTCAAGGGTTTTCTAATCATCCATTAGTCTTCTAAGGCGATTAGCAAACACAATGTACCATTAGAACACTGGAGTGATAGTTGCTGGAAATGGGCCTCTATACTAGCCTGACGATGTCATACTCATAATTCTAGTCAGAATATGAGTCTGATATCGCTCCTTTGGGCTGTGATTATGGGGCGTGTTTCAACCGAACCAGGAGAAAAAATGCCTCTTCGCTCAATTGGTTACCTACAACCAATCAGAACAACGTAGTATGTGACCAGGGCCAGCTGATAAATTAAACTTTTACCGGATCCCGTAGGAAGGAAGGCAAAAACATCTTTTCGATTGACAAATGCCTTGATCGCGTTTCTCTGTTCCTCTTTCAAAATGAATGCACTGTCAATGTCTAAATGGACTCGAATCTATACATTTCAGCTCTCCAGCGGCAGCCATGTTTGTTGAAAACGAATTCAACCCGTGTGTTGGTGACGTGTTTGATTACGTTACTGTTGATCATCTGTCCATCATCGTATAAAGCCCGCCTTGACAATTTGATTGGTCCGGCAATTTCGGTCCGGAGATAATTTCTCCCCAATGGAGTAATGCCAGACCGAACTTCCCGACTTCAAATGTTGTGGGCGGGGCTAAGTTCGGTCTGGTATCCAGGCTACCTCTATACACCTATGTAGATATTTCATTAAAAACCAGACGTTTCCACCTACAATAGTCATTTACCACATTAACAATGTATAGAGTGTATTTCTGATTCATTTAAAGTTATCTTCATTGAAAAAAACAGTGCTTTTCTTTGAAAAATAAGGACATTTCTAAGTGACCCCAAACTTTTGAACGGTAGTGTATAATGCCTGTGTACATCTGGTTATGCGTCTCAAATCCACTGTGCATTATATATACATATAATGCCTGTGTACGTATGGTTTATGCGTCTCAAATCCACTGTGCATTATACAGTACCAGTCAAAAGTTTGGAACACATCTTGTGTTTTCACATCTTGTGTTTTCTTTACTTTTATTATTTTCTACATTGTAGATTAATACTGAAGACATTTAAACTAGGAAATAACACATATGGAATGATGTACTAAACAAAAAAAAGTGTTATCTACCATGTAGAAAATAATAAAAGTAAAGAAAAAAACGTATCAAAAAATGAGAAGGTGTGTCCAAACTCTTGACTGGTACTGTATATACATATAATGCCTGTGTACGTCTGGTTACTCTATTACTTTTGGATCTTCACTGCTCCACCTCCAGAAGGTGTTGACTTGATGTGGGACGTCTCAAATGGCTCAACGCTAATCGTTTCCACTCCAATCTCGACCCCATTCTTCCGTCTCCACATGCGTAAACCCCGGGCTGTGCTGAGGTTAGGAACAGGAGGACATATCTGGGCTGGTGGAGGTTTTGTCAATAGCATTTTTGGTCAATAGCACTCCAACGTTCTCTAGAATTTCAGTTGATCCTAGTATTTCCGTTGAATATAAACGTGCGTAAATGCACCAAGTTGAAAATGAAAATGCTGTCTTGTGGTCACGGCAGGACCTCTTCCTAACGAACCCCCACTGAGGAAATAAAGGGCATCCGACCAATCACCTGCCTGTCCAAGAATCATCACATTTTATTCTCCTCAGTGCACATAAAGCAGACATGCAGCTTAGTGTCTGTCTGTCATCATCCGGAAGCTTTGAGATCATCACCGCCATGTGAATACAGGACTGACTGAGCTTGACTCACCCACTGCAGTCATATAACGATCACTCGGGCATTCATCACATTCCTTAACGGGCATGTGATGGACAAAAACACGTCTTAGCTGTCAAATGTCTTTATTTGACTTTGTCAAGTGCAAAAGCAGTGGACAAGAAGTGCTACAGACGTAAATAAACCCATACCATACAAAAACAGAACAACATCATGCCGCATCATACAGAACATACAAACCACACATGAAGGATGGAATAAGGACACCTTGTTTACAAACACAATGCTTTTAAACACATGAAACAAACATGAAAACAAACACACAGGTGGGCTTTGGCACTTGAAAGGTAAGTCATTTACTCCTGCTGTCATCTCTGTTTGCAACATCCACATGTTTCATTCATCCCCCACATCTGGGTACCTCTTACTGCAACACGCAAATAGTCCATCTCCAAGCTGCTTACAACCCTTAGCCCAGGCTAACCTGGGATGTGGATTTCGATCTAAAACTTGTTTGTGTGAAAGAATGCCCTCTTGGTCAGTGCTGAGTATATGGGAACAGACATCATAAACCATTATCAACAAACTCTTAATAATATATACATCAGGTCACACCGATATGTACATACACACACTGACTTATGACAATGGTTAGAAGGATCGCTTGTTGTGTAAATGTTGTAATAATGACATTGTGAACTTATTTTTATTGACAGGATTTGGGAACGTGAATTTAAACATTTGGAACACCAGCTGGGTCGACTCTGAGAACCCATCCAACACTTCATTTGATATCAGCCACAAACAGAAATATGAACAAAAATAAATCTGATTAAAACAAAACGTTTGGAAAAAGTATGTATGTCCCTGAGATACTGTAAGGTAAACATTGTGGTTGTTTGGGGGAAGCTGATATTCCAGGAAACCGATGAGGGAAATATCAAAACAACATGGAGAAAAAAAATAAAAATAAAATAGAATCCTCATTCTTACAAACTCATGGCAACAGTTGTATATCCTGATGCAACTCTTGTAAAATACACTGTTCTAAATAGCTGTTTCTTCAGGGGGGGAGAAATAAACAAGACATACATGTTAAATATGGTCTACAATAACAGCTTGACATGGAAATAAAGTGCTAAGAACAAAAGTAAATGACCATTTTAATTTAAAATAAATCAATGCATACACGATTAGCAAGCTTTGGCAAATCTACTTGTAGAGTAACGTGAGGGAAGGCATCTCGTACGGAATTCGTACCAAGCTTATTATGTTTCAACACATGCGTTCATCCTCACAAACACTTAACATATGTACATCAATACAAAGTGCTTCCTTAATTTACATTAGACCGCTTCTGAAGGCGACAACAATCAAAAACATAGAAAACAACTCCAAAAGAAACATGATAGTTATAACCTACCAATACACAGAACTAATGCGACTTATGGACCCGCCCTTGTTTCCTACTAGTAGAAAGGAAAGAGGATAGTGATCTTCTCTTATTCCTTTTCAGTTTCCCTCTTTGTTCTGTCTATTCTTGCTTTGTCTCTCCTTCATTTATGTCCCTCTGTATTTGTCTTTCTTTTCTATCTCTCTCCTCTACCTTTCTCTTCCTCTCCAAACGTACGCTTGTGTTAGCGTCTGCTGCCCCATGCTCTCTCCATCCTCTCTCCATCCTCTCCTCCATCCTCTCTCCATCCTCTCTCCATCCTCTCTCCATCCTCTCCGTCTCTTTATTGTAGTCTAGGTTGATCAGGTTCAACGCCCCTATCTTGGACACGGATGGGGAGGGAAGGGTTAGGAGTCCTGAGGAATGCCATTTTATCAGCACCCTGATAACCTGTTAAGGTGTGTGTGTGTGTGTGTGTGTGTGTGTGAATATACTTGAGTGTGTATACTGTGTGTAACTGTACAAAATGTAGTGTATCTAAACCAGGTTTTTTAAAGCAGTATATGCATACATGTGCCAAGCAAGCATTGATTTGTGTGCATTTTCAAATAGTAATGTGGCACGATACATGAGAGTGGTACGTGAAAGTGTTTTCATATAATGTGTGGGTGAGCAGACCATCTTATAAGGTCAAGCACATTACCTGTGACCTTGAAAATAGCTTCCTTTTTTTAAACAGAACAGACAATATTAGTACATTTTTTTTTTTTTTTTAAAGAACACCAAACGTCTTTGTAGTCGTGGCAAGCCATTGTACAACAATCTTAATCTCTCGCTCTCCACAACTGCAGTCTGCTGAGTTCCTCTGGCTTCAGTGTGAGCACGAGCTGTGCTGTCGTCAAGGGTCACCCCCCCCCGCTGACCTCCAGGGCCAGGGGAATGGTAGGCTGGACGGCAAAGGACTGGGAGGGGGTAAACAAATGAGTAAACAAACAAACAATGGCGTCCTGCACCTCGTTGTTCTGCCAGCTTTGAACCAACTGACTCCTCAGGAGTGATTCTTCATGAGGTCCATGTCTACGGCCACCGGGGGTTCCCACATTTGGTATCCTCTTCTCTTTCATAACGTACCCTCTTAGTGATCCAGCTTATGACAACCATCGCCATTACGATGATTACTGTTCTACTTCTCTACCTTCAGATGCACCAGAGACAAAACCTGCTGTCAATGATGTCATCTCACTGATCTGCTCCTCCACCGCAATAGTCCCTGCTTCACGCTTTTTCAATGAATAAACCAAAAAAATAAAACAAAAAGAGTTTTCTCTCTCTTTCTCTCTCTCTGTTCTGTGTGTTCTGTGTGACCCCCAGGAGTGCTCAGGGTTTGGAGTGTCCTGAGACGGGCCTGTCGGGGTTGGGGTGAACCTTGTTCTTGAGCGGTGGAGGCTTGTGCTTCCGCTTACGGATGGGAACGATGGTCGTGTGTGCCGGGTGCCGGAACAGGCTGGAGGGCGTGCGGCCTTCCCTGTCGCTCGACGTGTCCCAGTCCAGCGATCTGGGAACGGGCGGTGGGGTAGAGCCGGGACCGGGCGCAGGGGTGCCGGGAACCGGAGAGGAGGCAGCGGCCGGAGCCGGGACGGAATCGGGACTGGACCTGGGGGCGTGGCTGATCACAGGACTCCCAGAGTCCTGATGGGAGCTGGCCTCTGCCCCCAGGGGCTTCTGGGTGTTCCCCTTGTGTGGACTCTTACGAGGCGGTTGCCTCCTGGGCCCTGCGGAGTCCTCTGCCCTGCTGCTGGTCCGTGTGCCCTGGCTGCACTTGCGTGCCGTGCTCCTGCTCCGGCTCCTGCTCCTCCTCTGCAGACGCTCCAGACGGCACTCGGTGCGGTACACCTCCTCGGTCGCCATGGTGACGCGGTCCAGCTGCAGGAGCAGCGCCTCGAACGTGGGCAGAAGCCGCCGTAGCGTGGCCTCCATTTCCGCTCTCTCCTTCCAGCTGTGGCCCCCCACCACCGCCCCCAGGGCCCCCAGCACCACGCTCTGGCCGGGGGCCTCCACCAGGCTGCACGGGCTCCAGGACATGGGGCGCCACGAGGCCTCGGAGCTCCCGTCCACGCTGTCAGGAGAGGGGGGCCCCTCGGGGGTGTCGATAGGGGGCAGACACAGAGACTTGCAGTCGCTGGTGGAGGAGGAGCGGGAGGGGGGCAGCTCCATGCCCTCGAAGCGCACCTTGTGGCGGAACTGAGGGGTGACACAGAGGAGATATGTAGACGTTTATGCCAAAATAAAAGTCATCATACAACCACTTAAATGATCTGAATAACCAATTGAATATTGTCAGAAAACTAGCAAAAGACTGGTAAGAACAAGACTACTGCCAGAGACAGAGAGCCACAGATCAGGAGACACCGATCCTCTCCAACCATCTCACTCACCTCTTTGGTGCGGCTCAGGCCCATCCAGATCTTGAGGCGTCGGAGGAAGAGCTCCACCATCTCGTAGTCCTGCAGGTCCACCACGGGCCGGTACAGCTCCTCTCGAGCGCACCTGTAGTTGCGCAGCAGTGCGGACGTGACCAGCCAGAGCAGGACCAGCTTCAGCACGGCGAAGCTGCTGTGGAACAGCACACCCCAGCCGGAGCTCGCCGACGGGCTCAGGGGGTACCACGACACCAGAGCCCGTCCGCCACTGCCCAGTAACGCCAGGAACACGGAGCCGACACTGCCATAGCCTCTCAGCACCGAGTGGAACAGCTGCAAAAGGGAGACACAAAATAAGGCATGATCAACAGACTATATGACAGGAAATAAACAGGATGAGTTGGTTGTTTAAGGTTAACTGTAATTAATTATTTCTACCGATGCAATATTTGGAGACGGAGAGGGAGAGGCATGAAAGGCAAAACCGAGGCGTGTATTTATGAGCTCCATTGATGTGTCAGTAACTGCAGCATGCGGACCCTGTTTGTGCATGGAGCGGATTCACACGTTAAATACAGGGAGAGCAGAGAGGAAATGTAAAGGGGATTTTACTAAATATCAAATGCACACAGCATCATGTCCTCAGAAGATGAAAGACTTTTTGCACAAAGGCATGAAAGTGTTTTTTATTTGTTTTTGTTTTTATTAGCAAGATATTACTAAAGGTCCCACAACAGAAATCACGTAACTGTTCAGAAGTGTCAAGTTAATCATTTTTTTTTCTTCTATAAATCGCCAGATCACAACGGAAGTCATTTAAGGTTACCTTTCCTATAGAACAGATCTATAGCTTTTCCGTGTATTAAACAAAATAAAAAGCCTTATGTTATTTAGCTGTGAATAATGAAGGAAGCAATACATTATTAAACGATTATTATCCAAACCCTTGAGAGCTGTTGCCATGGAGATTTAACGTTACTTTCTGTTTGAAGATAAGGTAGCAGCGAGTGTTGAAGAATGGATGACTTGAAATTGGACGACTTTAAATTAATATATGAAATTCAACAACTTTACGGATAAAATAAATAAACAAGGATAGCAAAACAGATTGATACGCATAGAATGAGAACGGCAGAAACGCAAGCAGGACGTCATATGACACAGGCTTTTTTTCTTTCTCATATGTGAAGGCTGAGACATTCATAACATTTTATTCAGTCTTACTGATGGTCCTTCTGTAATGCCAACAGGTGCACTGTGTTGTGGATAAGTTTTGTAGTCCTGGTAATCTTTTGTTTAGCATATTGGCAAGGTTATTTATTTCTGTTCTTGATGAATGAATGTTTGTTTATTAATCAGTTATTTTTTAACAAATAACTCAATTATGATTACAAAGAGGAAACTTTCATCTGAACTTTTTGGAAAAGCTCCCTCGAAATCAAGGATTTTGGGCCGCAACATCTCAAATAATGTCACCAATATCACAATGATTCCTTTAAGTGTCTGTGTCGGTGCCCCCCCCCCCTTTTTAGCCATGCATAGTCTCTATTTATGAACATGTTTTGTGGTAGATCATTTTTAGTTGGTCATTTTAAAAGTAGATCACAAGCCAAAAAAGTGTGGGCACCCCTGATGTAAAACTGTCGGCACGTATGTGTCCTTGTGCGCCCAGCTAAATGGATAAGAAACGATGAAAATCTGAAGCTGGTTGGAGAATTTATGATTTCACGGGTCGAGACAGTCAATAATTAAATTGATTGTCGTTGAGTGAAATAACACAAGAGAGTATAGCACAGAATAGTGGTAGACAAGGCTGACAGTAGAAAGTTCAACAGAAGGACTGGAAATATCTCAATGGTGTTATGTAAATCTAAAAGCTGCTTAAATTCAAAGCAGTTAAGTTAAGTGACCTTGTAGTCCAGACATATGGGAGTTAAGTGACCTTGTAGTCCAGTGTGTGTAGTGTGTGTAGTGTGTGTGTAGTGTGTGTGTGTGTAGTGTGTGTAGTGTGTGTGTGTGTGTGTGTGTGTAGTGTGTGTGTGTGTGTGGTGTGTGTGTAGTGTGTTTGTGGTGTGTGTGTGTAGTGTGTGTAGTGTGTGGTGTGTTTGTAGTGTGTGTGTGTGTGTGTAGTGTGTGTAGCGTGTAGTGTGTGTGTGGTGTGTTTGTGTGTGTAGCGTGTGTGTAGTGTGTGTGTAGTGTGTGTGTGTGTGTGTGTAGTGTGTGTGTGTAGTGTGTGTAGTGTGTGTGTAGTGTGTGTGTAGTGTGTGTAGTGTGTGTAGTGTGTGTGTGTAGTGTGTGTAGTAAAGGCTCTCACCAGGTGTCCAGTGTAGGAGTAGGGGTGTGTGTGTGTAGTGTGTGTAGTGTGTGTAGTGTGTGTGTGTAGTGTGTGTGTAGTGTGTGTGTGTAGTGTGTAGTGTGTGTGTGTAAGTGTGTAGTGTGTGAAGTGTGTAGTGTGTGTAGTGTGTGTGTAGTGTGTGTGTAGTGTGTGTGCTCTCACCAGGTGTCCAGTGTAGGAGTAGGGGTGTGTAGTGTGTAGTGTGTAGTGTGTGTAGTGTGTGTGTAGTGTGTGTGTGTGTAGTGTGTGTGCTCTCACCAGGTGTCCAGTGTAGGAGTAGGCCAGCAGCAGGATGAGCAGAGCCACGGAGGCGGCCAGGAGCTCATGCAGCGAGCGCCGTAACGTCCTGCCAAACACCGCCCACTCCCTCAGGAACCGCAGCTGATGGGAGGCCTGCGTGGAGGGAGACGGAGGGACAGGGGGAGAGGTCACGGGGTCACGGGGGGGGGGGGACGACAAGAGGAAAGACCGTGATTAGGCTGATGCATCTTGGATAAATAAACAGGGATAAAGGGTGAAGTCTCATTGAGAGTTGAGCAGACACCTCTAATCCTGCGGGCCTACGTGCTGTGACTACATGTGAACATAATTGCTTTGAGAGCACCTTGGGCGGTTTTTTAATGGGGACTAATGTGCACGTCGATGCACAAAATAAATTCGGCATGTCAGTTTAGGCAGATTTTCAGAGAACCCATTGAACACACTTAAGATGACAAATGGTGTCTTACATAACCGACCAAGGACCTGTTTACAGCCATCAACAGCAATAACAACAACAACAACAGAGAGTGCTTCTGCCAAGAATGGATATAGTGGACTTCTGCAATAGCAGCCTGAGCTTTAGGACTTTGCAAAACACAATCAAGGTCAAGGTCAAGGTAAAGGTCAAGGTAAATCTTTATCGCTATCCCCGAGGGGCAGTTGGTTGCCCAGCCAGCAGTAAGACAATCCCCGACAACCGTCAACACACCCCACTCCACACAACCAATTTACATAGATAAAAAAGCCAATAGCAGCAGGGACACATTTCTTTTTTAAATCTACTGGTCCTGCATCTTAGCAGAATGGATCTGCGCCCAGAAGCAACCTGAACTCACTGAACACGGGGTGACTGGGGGCAGCAAGGATAACTGGCTCTGGCTCTGGCTCTGGCTCTGTATACTTGGGAGAGGTCATTAAAGTTTGTGCCGGCAATTTTACTGTCTAACAATTCCTTCCAACCTGTTCCTGTTTTTCACGGTGACCCTAAACCCAGCAAATAAAAGAGAAGGTTAGAACAGACTCAAAGAAACGAGAATCAAATATTCTCATAAGAGTGTTTTTAACATCCAATGTCCAACTCCACTAGTGTCTTCTCCATGCTGAGGGGAATTACCATGTGGTGAATACTAATGAGCCTGTGTCCAGACGCTAGGGAGGAAATCACCTGGGAAGGCGAGTAATGGCTAGCAACTACAGAAAATTGCTGTAAAATGGGGAGGAATGAGAAAATGAAAAGGAGATGAAAAGTCGGAGGATACGAGTGAAAACAGGAGCTATTGGTTACTGATGAGCAGAGTGAAAACAGGAGCTATTGGTTACTGATGAGCAGAGTGAAAACAGGAGCTATTGGTTACTGATGAGCAGAGTGAAAACAGGAGCTATTGGTTACTGATGAGCAGAAAGTCAGCCCGACACTCCTGGAGGAGATCCTGCATCTCCCTCATCCTCTCACCTTCAGCACCAGGAGGAAGAGCAGGAGCGCACTGAGCGCGCTCATGGCCTGACTTTGCTGGGCCAGCCCGTAGAAGTCGGTGAAGCTGTGGCGCCGGCGCAGGAAGGCGTCCCACTGGCGGTCGGCGTAGGCGGCGCGGGCCAGGTGCAGCGCGGCCACACACAGGGCCAGTGCCAGGCTGCAGACGCCCGCCACGTTCCACATGCGCACCAGGTAGAGGCGGCCCTCCCTCAGGACGGAGGCACCCTCACGCACACAGAAGAACAGCACCAGTGCCAGCAGGACCACCTGGAGAAGAAGTCAGAATGTGTTAATGCTCAAAAGATGAATGGAGTCCATGCTGTTTCCATGACGATGACTGCTCAGTCACCCCACCAGTTGCAAACCCTGGCTGAGTTCTAAATGGTTGATGGGGGGAGGGGGGGGGGGTGCCCTGTGACATGCTGGATGTGATGTGGGAGAGAGATGGCAAGTCCCAACTCTGCTGGGCATGGGGTTTTTATGATTGGTGTGAGGATTGGTGTGCCTGGCCCGCCGCGGGTGGTTTACCGTGAGCAGCAGAGGGAGGTCCAAGCCTTGGCTGAGGCGGTGCAGACGGCAAGTCTTCAGGTCCAGACTGGCCTGAACGTGCTCAGACACGGGGAACTCCAGCAGGAAGGTCAACACAGCCAGCAGATTTGAGTTTGTGTTGTACACAGAGAACTCCACAAACAAAGCCCTCGTCCTGCACAGACAGACAGACACAGACAGACACAGACAGACAGACAGACAGACAGACAGACAGACAGACAGACAGACAGACAGACAGACAGGCAGGCAGACAGACAGACAGACAGACAGACACACATGTCAATGGTTTTAATTGGAATCATGAAGGAAAGACTGAAAGATCAAAACACGTGGGGAAGAGGCAACAGCTGCCCAAGGATATACAAAACACAAAACAAACAACGCAAATACACAGGAAACTGTATTTTTATGCCATAATACTCCACATTCCGTTGAAGTTGTGCCCACATTGTTGACAGCACTGCACTGTGAATCAACTTCTTATAGACAGACAACTCCTTGCTTCTTTGACACCTTTTGGAAATAGTTTCATTATTCCCTCCCATCCCTCCCTTCACACAAACAAACAAACAAACAAACAAACAAACACTCACAGTGGGTCCAGCCACTGATGTGTTTGGAGATGTTGAATGAGGGCTTTGGAAACGTCCATGCTTGTGGTCACCTCCTGCACGAATCCACCACTGCCGTACACCCACGCCTGCCCCCAGTGCCACGCCCTGCACAGAGGCACAAACAAACAAACAAACAAACAAACAAACACAGTCTGAGATCAAAAGCAGCAGGGATAGACTACACAAGAAAAGTAGACACCAGAGTCGACACCAACCCCTGCATATGACATCATCAGGAGAACGTGCCGTGTAATATCAATACTGTGCAGGTGAACATCAAAAGCATATGACATCATCAGGAGAACGTGCGTGCGTGTAATATCAATACTGTGCAGGTGAACATCAAAAGCATATGACATCATCAGGAGAACATTCCGTGTAATATGAATACTGTGCAGGTGAACATCAAAAGCATATGACATCATCAGGAGAACGTGCGTGCGTGTAATATCAATACTGTGCAGGTGAACATCAAAAGCATATGACATCATCAGGAGAACATGCCGTGTAATATCAATACTGTGCAGGTGTGCTGTGCAGAGAGGAAGTGAGGTGAACGTGTGATGACAGAGAGGAAGTGAGGTGAACGTGTGAAGGAGCACTGATGACAGGGAGGAAGTGAGGTGAACGTGCAATGACAGAGAGGAAGTGAGGTGAACGTGTGATGACAGAGAGGAAGTGAGGTGAACGTGTGATGACAGGGAGGAAGTGAGGTGAACGTGTGATGACAGAGAGGAAGTGAGGTGATCGTGTGATGACAGACAGGAAGTGAGGTGAACGTGTGATGACAGGGAGGAAGTGAGGTGAACGTGCGATGGAGAAACACCACACAGCTGTGCTGAAGGAGGTACTATGCCCAGAGTTCTGCCCCATCGCTCAGCTTACCCGCCACTCTCAGCAGAGCTCAGGGTCCAGTTGGGCGAGAGTCTGGAGCCCGGGCCGGTCCAGCCGACCGCATGGTCCCTCACCCCACACCCAAACCAAGAGGATCCTGGGAAAGAGCCGCCCGTCGGACAGGCTGATGGGAGGAGGAACACAACGGTGTTGAGAAAAAGGGGGCTCTTGAGTTTTTCTGCATAAATCTGATTCACTCTAAATTCTTTATGTCCTTGACAGGCCATTTTATACGAAGGTGGGTTACACAATAAATTCTGTTCTTTGCCGTATCAGAACTGAGGATCTGACATTGACGTTGACACCCAGCCTTTCCTTCTCGTGGCTCTGCAGAAGCACAATGGGAGGAGACACGCAAGCTGTAGCCAAAGGTTGCCTGTCAGTCCCCCCATCTTTGAGATCTCACTCTGTGGCCTCAGTGGTGGAGATGAGGCTTGACGGCTGAGAGGTCTGCGCACAGATTCACACATTGTCACCCCCCCCCCCCACACACACACACACACACACACACCCCACACACACACACACCCCAGACGCTGTCCTACTTGGCTGCATTGTTCTTTCCTGTCAGAAATGAGAGCACTGCCGCTTTCCCCCTTCCTCACCAGTCATTCAATTCCTTCTCCTCGACTCCCCTTCTCCCTCTCTCCTCTCCTCCCTCACATTCGTCCTCCTCCCCCTCCACTCCTCTGCCTCTCATGTTCATTTCTTTTCTTCCTCAGCCTCCACTCCTTGTCCCCTCCTCCCCTCTTCTCTTCTCACCTGCTGGAGCTCGGAGCTGCCGGAGGCGTGGCGTTCCCAGGAGCACGCTGCCCGTGTCACGCATCAGGGCGGAGCCATCCAGGAGCTGCGGCAGCAAGGAGTCGGCGAGCCACGGCCACACGTCCTCACGGCTTCATGCAAGACAGGAGAGATGGCAAGTCATTCACCTTAGAGTGGGCACACAACGCCATGACAGGGGCGGGCACACAACGCCATGACAGGGGCGGGCACACAACGCCATGACAGGGGCGGGCACACAACGCCATGACAGGGGTGGGCACACAACGCCATGACAGGGGTGGGCACACAACGCCACGACAGGGGTGGGCACACAACGCCATGACAGGGGTGGGCACACAACGCCATGACAGGGGCGGGCACACAACGCCATGACAGGGGCGGGCACACAACGCCATGACAGGGGTGGGCACACAACGCCATGACAGGGGTGGGCACACAACGCCATGACAGGGGTGGGCACACAACGCCATGACAGGGGTGGGCCCGCTTCTGTGCCCTGTGCTGGCCCCTCAATGACCCACTTTGTAAACACAGGGTTATCATTGAGGGTGACAGCCGAGGCACAAGAGATTGATAGGGGCCCATCTGAAAGGCTACAGCATAGACACACTGCCAGGGAGGGCATGAGGAACACTAACAGCATAGACACACTGCCAGGGAGGGGGTGAGAGACACTAACAGCATAGACACACTGCCAGGGAGGGCATGAGGAACACTAACAGCATAGACACACTGCCAGGGAGGGGGTGAGAGACACTAACAGCATAGACACACTGCCAGAGAGGGGTTGAGGAACACTCACAGCATAGACACACTGCCAGGGAGGGCATGAGGAACACTAACAGCATAGACACACTGCCAGGGAGGGGTTGAGGAACACTAACAGCATAGACACACTGCCAGGGAGGGCATGAGGAACACTAACACACTCACAGCATAGACACACTGCCAGGGAGGGCATGAGGAACACACTACAGCATAGACACACTGCCAGGGAGGGGGTGAGAGACACTAACAGCATAGACACACTGCCAGGGAGGGCATGAGGAACACTAACAGCATAGACACACTGCCAGGGAGGGGTTGAGGAACACTAACAGCATAGACACACTGCCAGGGAGGGGTTGAGGAACACTCACAGCATAGACACACTGCCAGGAACACTAACACACTACAGGAGCAGATGCCAAGGGCATACAGATGAAGAGAGAAACAATAAAAAATACAAGAAAAGATGTTCAAGAAGTGAGGACGTGTGTATATCTATCTCACATGATACACTATGTGTCTATGGTCTAGGATTCAATGCAAATAACACAGTCTACCAGTAATACTATTATTACTATTTTATGCATTGAAGTATTTCCACTATGCACAAAGCCAAAATATGAGTGGCTGTGAATAGCATTACTGTAGATAGTATGTATGTATATAATGTAGAATATAATATACGTATATGTATATATGTATATAATGTATAATATAATATAGAACTGGTAGCCTTCACTGTGCACATTTCTGGAATATTTTGCTCATTTTGACGAAATCTTCCCTATAATGAAAACTTGTTCCTTGTTTACTTTGGGATAAGTTGGCAGAGACCCAAGAATCTGCGATGTCCCATTAATGAGAATGTTACGGTCATTTGATATCTGATAATCTTTTGTGATACCACGCAGATTTGTAACTATGTGGTATATCACTAATGAATATCAAGTAGGCTGCAAACACACAGGGAAGAGAGAGAGAGAGGAAAGAGCTGAAACACTCCTCTATTCCTCTAGGGAGGCGACGCTGTCATGGGGTATTTAGACTGAACTTGCACAGGATTAGACATGTCTAACCAATACAGCATCATGATTCACTCTTCAACAGGATTTTCAATTGCATTAGCTTTCAGAACACCCCTACTATGAGGGGAAGACACAATTAGCAGGATAGGGTTTAGGTGAGAGACAGGATAAAAGACAAGGAGAGATACACCTGAGAGAGAAAGACAAGGAGAGATACACCTGAGAGAGAAAGGCAATACACATCCGCTCACTCCTTTCTATCTATCTATTTGATTGAGCACAAGTGTATTCATGGGTGTGCTCATGATTAAATGTCTTTCATGACAATGAATCTGTATCATTAAGTGGCAGCTACCTGTTGATGTTCCATTACATTTAGATTTCCATTTACATTTAGTCATTTAGCAGACGCTTTTGTCCAAAGCGACGTACAAGGGAGAGAATAGTCAAGCTACGAGCAATAGAACCTGGTGTAACAATAAATACCACTTTACATAAGAAATATAACAAAATGAAATAAAAAAGAAAAAGTGAGAGCCTGTATCATTGAGTGGCAGCGCTACCTGTTGATGTTGTTGAAGTCTAATGACTGCAGACGCTGCTGGAGTTGGCTGCGCAGCTGCAGACGCTGAGTGTCCGTGGCGGAGTCTGCGTAGTTGAGCAGGAGAACCACCAGCAGGAACAGCATGTACACCACAAACCCCTAAGACACCCACACACACAGCCCACAGTTAGAGAGAACATGTACACCACAAACCCCTAAGACACCCACACAC
>NC_045177.1:11692873-11710373 GCF_900700415.2 Clupea harengus
CATTCCTGTTCTTGCTACCTTAGTCAATGCCATCATCATTGGTGCTATTCATTAGCTTCATCCCTATCCTTGCTACCTTAGTCAACGCCATCATTGGTGCTATTCATTAGCTTCATCCCTATCCTTGCTACCTTAGTCAACGCCATCATTGGTGCTATTCATTAGCTTCATCCCTATCCTTGCTACTTTAGTCAACGCCATCATTGGTGCTATTCATTAGCCTTTCATAGCGGACCTGTGCGCATTTACTGGACATGTGCATGGATGTTTTAAAGCACTTGTTCAGGGTCAAGAGAAAGCAAAATACACTCTGTATTTATTTAGCACAAATGTCATCAGCATGTGTGCTCCCTGGTTATAAAACTACAGGAGACCTGGTGATAAAATGAAACTTGTTTATGTTCATGCTTCAGTGAACCGTAGCCCTTTTGGCCATGAACAACATGACTATATAAAAAGAACACTGTCGGTAAACAGATTTTTTTTCTACCTTTAAATTTGTAAAACAACGATTGTTCTCTAGTGATTTCAGATCTGCATTATCAACTGTTGTTTTTCAAAGAAAGTATTCACAAATGTACTCATTAGAATTTCTTTTATGTCTTTTGTTTTTTTGCAATAGCCAAATGTGATGCATAAAATATCGGCCAAATATCGGCCATCAGCCATCCTAAGGCATTATATAATGATATCTGTATCGGCCCTAAAAAGGGCCTATTGGCTGATCCCTGGTCAGCAGCAGGCTCTTCCCTCACCTGTGCAGTTGAAGTACACCTTGTCCAGCAGGGTGCGCACATGAGGCCCGGGTCCATCGGCCCAGAGTGAGCAGACCCCGCCTGACGGAGGCATGTTGGAGCGCAGCTCAATGTATGCCACGCCGACGTGGTCCATGTCATCGTCGGCGATGTGCAGGCTGAAGACGTAGGACTCGCCGTCGCGCAGGATGCCCTGCCGCAGCACCAGACGCATGCCCTCGCTGCCCGTGGTCGTGGTGCTCGAGTCCAGCACAAGGGTCTCATTACTCTGGGTTCTGGCCGTCCAGCGCTGCACAAGACAAGGGGACATTGGGGGAAAATGTTCACTTTGTTTGGTGAAGGTAACAAGTCAGAATAAAAAAAATCAATAGGTGAGTTCTTCTGATTGACACAGAAAAGCTCACGGGGAAACAGAAACAGATTCAGGGCCAACTCGATCTTCATTACACAGCTAAGGAGGATAATTCAGCAGGGTGTTCATGAAGGAAGCAGACTCAGAATTGTTAAAGCTGTAAGGAGGTCTCAGTCTTGTTTCCGCAGTCTACAAAGTGGCAAAACTATAGCCGGGATTCTTTTTTTTTTCATTTATAAGAGCCAATTGATTGTTCATCAGAAAGTAACCTAGTTCCACATTGGAATGCATCTCAATATAGACTCCATCTGTCAACAGAGACGTGCTGGCTGTAGGCCTACGACTGACAGCTCACCCCAACAGAACAGCCCATATGACTACAATGACATCACCCTCCACGCCTAGCAGAGTCCCTCTCCCCACCTCCGCTGCCATTCCTCAGTGGTGACATCATTCCACCCAAACAGAAAGAAAGTTTGGGAGGGGGGAAAAAAAAGAACATTTTCCCAGCAATGATCTCACCCCAGTCGATCTGTGTTAACAGTAAAGTGCTTTAACCCCCAGAAGAAGGGCAGAGGACCAGAGGGGAGTCACACACTCAACACTCCAACTCCCATCATGCCCCTGAGACCTTATGATACTAGAGTGCTATTATCACAATGCTACTTGGATTATACGGCATTGTGGGTCACTCATTGAAGGTTAAGGTCATTTAAGTTTGGCCCACAACAAACAAATTGACATTAATGACTTGTTCTGATCAGTGGACAATGTACTAGCCAAGGAAAATTACAAACAGATCACAATCCAGACAGAGGGTTTTACCAAAATAAATAACTGCAACAGAAATCAGTTCATCAGGACTTTTGATGACTTGTTCCATGTCTCACCCCACGGTGTGATCCCTGACAGTTGCTGCAGGTCCCAGCTAGGTAGACTTTGGAGCTCTGGCTGACCTCGTAGATGGACTGAGCCTTGCATGACACACACTCCAGAGAGACCATGGGGATCCGGCCGCTCTGCACCAGCACCTGGAACACACACACACACAGGCAGAGATGAGGAGAGGGTGGTTACAGACAGCGCAAACACAATTTGAGAGCGCGAGTATGATTGTGTGTATGCAAAGGCGAGGTATGCTTTTATTCAAAGAAGCGTACAGTAGCAATTGGGAATCGACGCTAACCACTGCACCACCTGGGGACACTGTAGTGAAGTATAAGACCGACTTCTATAAGACCGACATACCCCTGCTGTAAATATGTCATGGCGGATGCAATATCAAAATAGTTACAATAGCACTACCATGACACTGTTTATCATGGGCCACTATGACTGATTACACTGTATGGAATCTCATACAACATGTTAATAACATGGCTATATGAGTCTCAGGAATCTCATACAACATGTTTATAACATGGCTATATGACTCTCAGGATGGAATCTCATACAACATGTTTATAACATGGCTATATGAGTCTCAGGATGTTCAGAGCTCAGAGTTCAAGAGAAGTTCTTAAGACATTGTTGGGGGCGACAGTGGTACAGTGGGTAGAGAAGTCGTTTAGTAATCAGAAGGTTGCTAGTTCGATTCCCTGTCGAAGCGTCCTTGAGCAAGACACTGAACCCCTAATTGCTCCTGATGTGCAGTGTGCCATCAGTGTAAATGTAAAATGTGTATACCTTGTAAGTCGCTTTGGATAAAAGCGTCTGCTAAATGACTAAATGTAAATGTAAATGTTGTTGCTCGCATTAGTGTTCAAGACATGAGTCCAACCCATTAAGGAGGGTAAGGGGTAGTTGTGGTTTTATAGGCACATCACAAACATCTCATGAACAGGTCATGGGTACCGTGAGGATGCCCGTGAAGGGGACCTGGTAAAGGTCAGAACATGGCTACTGTTTTTAAATCATCCCCTGCAGTGAACTCTCCACAGTGGGAGTATTCTCAAGCTCTCTGCCTTCCCGTTTCATAGCACACGTCACGCTGTGGAGTGGAGCAAATGATAATAATTGACCATCTACTTTTCAGACTACTACACCATTACTGTAACCCAATATAGGCTATTCACTTCATATTTGACCAACATACTGACGTGAAGGAAACCCTGTGGTTTGTTGGACTATGCTGCTAATCTCATGGTGACGATATGAAGGCTATAGGCTTCATAAAGACATGAAAAGGAGAAGGAAAGGCAAAGGAGTTGGGAGAAGAGAAGAGAAAAAGAAAAGAGCAGTGTATGTGTGTGTGTGGGAGAGAGAGTGATAGAACCAAGAAACCGAGGGGGAGAGCAACAAAGCTGAGAACAAATCCTTTGTGCTCACGTCTGTGATTCCTTTATCACTGGGGATACTTATGAGTAGCCATTTACAGATCCATCACTATGCACAGCAATTAGGCCTCTCTACTGTCTAGCATAACAAGTACTGACACAATGATGGTCATGGTGGATCTTCAAAAAGAAAGAAAATGACACTAGTTTTATTTTCTCCAGAACCTAACAAAGCCCAGCGCTCTGCTTGAGAAGCCGTCAAGTTGCAGTATACCCGTGCCCAAAAGGATTTATAAGGTTGAATTCACAAAGCTTCTCAAACTATTACAGAAGATCTTTCTCAAAGCCTCATCGAATCCAAACCACTCTGACAAATGCAATGGCAAGTCTAAGCCTGGATCAAGCCCTGGTTAAACGACTCATTGCGGGCCCTAGCAAGGAGATCAAATCTATAAGTTATGCTATGGACTCTGGAGACAGAGCCACTCCCTTTGCTATGAAATCTGGCATCTGAACATTTCTCATCTATAATCAAAAGAAGAAGGAATGTATGCGAGAGGCCAAAAGCATATATGCTTTCCTTTCAGAATATATTTAGAGAACAACTCTCACTTGATCTCGGAGTTTTCCATAAACGCACGACTGGGTGGGTTATTTTGCTTTTCATCAGGCACTTTCTTTTTCGTTCTCCACTTGCATCATAAACTAAATGTTACAGATAATTACTGAACAGATTGATCAATTAAAGTCTTTCATAATGGACTGGCGAATCAGAGAATAGGCAGAAAATAGACTTAATTTACCAGCAAAGCACATGGAAATGTGGCTAAACTGCACCCCTGAAAAAGAAAAAAAACATACACTTGCACAATGAAGCAATATTATAGCGAAAACCTGCACATTCTTCAAAAATGTGATACTTTTATAAAGTAAAAGTACTTTAAATAAATGACCGAGTCAAGAAGAGCAAAGTCAAAGAGGGAGGCCAGGCTGAGCTTTTGAGGTGAAATCCTCAGTAAACAGCAGCCTTGCATGCATCACCTGTGAAATGTCTACTGAGAGAAACTCCAGAATCTAAAGTCCCTTGATGAGGGAATGAACACATCCAAGCGGTAAATGTTTGAATTCAATTTAAGCGAGCGCTTGAAATGTGCTCCAAACTCAGAACATATTCCACCCAACGGTGGCCTGAAGAGTCCCAGGCAGCCAAGAACAACCTGCCGTATGTGTGCGAGACGGGGAGTTCAGACCAACAGAACCTCACGTATGCCCTGGAGGACTGCCAGCCTTCAGAATGCAGCCACCTGCTCGCGCTTGAGCGTGGCTGACAGCCAGTCCAAACCTGTGCCAAACAGTTATTGAGTGTTAGTGAAGGGACGGTTACACCCACCCTCTGGACGGTGGACTCTGAAGGCATGCCCTCTTGGCTGACGGTCAGACGGAAGGTGTACTCCACCTCCACCTCCAGGGCGGAGCCGGCGATCCCCAGAACAGGCCCGCTGGAGCCCAAGTCCAGAGCGGGGCACTTAGACAGACCCTGCATGACAGAGGAAAGTGGGTCAACAGGGAACCATAGCATAAGGAAGGACCACAGGGAACCATAGCATAAGGAAGGACAACAGAGAACCATAGCATAAGGACGGACGACAGGGAACCATAGTCTGAGGAATGCAGAGTTTATCTGTTCATGGTTACATAACCCTGAAACACCTCTCTCACCCTTCCTCTTCCTTCAGCAGTGCTCCCTCGCACACGTGCTGTTGCTTACACACACACACACACACACACACACACACACACACACACACACCCAGTCTCTTGATACATCCACACCCACATATCTCCGGTCAAACCCTATTTCTTTCTCCTCACACACATAACCACACACTCACACACTCACTTACTCTTCGACACACATGCACAAACCCGAGCCATTCCACTCAAACGGAATCTGTAAGCGAGAGCAAAGACAGAACCCTCACTAGAGCCTCTGACCAATCTCAAATCTCAAAAACCCTAAACCTGCCTGCCCAAACACACACACACACACACACACACACACACACACACACACACACACACACACACACACACACACACACACACACACACACACACACACACACACACCACATATACAACTCCAATGCCACCTGACCAGCATGAGAAACTGTCCAGAGTTCCCTCCGACTCCAAGGATACCTCTGAGGCATCTCTCCTTCTAGGAGTCATGGAAAAGAACATCAGAAATGGCCCCAGGCCAGCACCACTATGTAAGCGCTCCGGAGAGTTCCAGTCTTAACTGGGCACACCAGTAATGCCACTGATCCTCCGCACGGGCCCCTGCCAGAGGCGGCGTGGACTTGGCAAGAGGAACGCTACGCATGAAAGTATTCGGTAACCACACAGAGGGAAAAGAAAATAACTCGCATTAAATTACATTTTCCAGTCTCTTGACTGTTTAAGCTGTTTTCAATCTTATTTACTGATGAGAAATCATTTCACAAAGTCCCTCTTATAGATGCTGTTGGACACCCGGGAAGAAAAAGGAATTACTGACATACAAAAATAACTCATAGATTGTGATTGCAAGCTCTGAACTTGTATTTGACACTATTTATATTTTGCATATATATTATATAGATTTCTATATTTCTTCCTATATTTCATAGGGTGTCTGTGTCTGTGTCTGTGTCTGTGTCTGTGTGTGAGAGGGACAGGCCATTTCACATATTTTCCACCATGCCTGTGAATGGGATCTGTGCCAAATCAGTGAACATTTTCCTGGCCTCAACTTTACAATATCATCTTCAAGACCAACATTTTGTTATAGGTCTGGTTGACTCTGATCTACCATTGACATGATCACTTATGAATTGAATTCAAAATAATTCAACTAGACAAATAACTGTGGCCTTGTACATCAGACTGAACAAAACACCTAAAATGCTATTGACACTGAAATTGCAAATTGACTTCTACTCTGAATCAAATTCAAGTGGCACTCTAGAGCGTAGGGTGTACTGAAACAAGGCAGGGAAATGCTGCTTACCTTGGTGGTGCTTTCACACTCCCAGTGATAGGACAGGAGTGAAGGGCTCTCCAGGCCCACGTTTGGGTCATACGATTGTTCTCCACTCAACAGGAGATCATGCGTCTTCGACCAGACACGGTATGTGCCGCCCTCGATGATGGGCACCAGTCTCCCAGATATCACAGACAACTGAAGGCAGGCAGCCTTCCTGAGAGGGACACCCTCATACGCCAATGAAAAGACCAGGGTGTAGTTCCCAGTGGGAAGTGCCATCTTGGGCACAGAGAGCTGGATCCGTTGTGCATCCACCTCAGGGGGCAGAGCCATCTTGGTGGGTGCCTTCGTGTCATCATCATCATGGCAGTCTTTGGCGGCCAGCACCTCCCACAGATACTCCACCCTGTAGTGATCACAGCCCTTCAGGTCAACGTTGGCCTCCACCAGGGTGGGCTGGTAGCGCCAAATCGCCAATTTAGGAGCTTGCTTCACCTGAACTTCAGGCTCTTCACATGCCAGAACACGAATATTTACTTCAATCTCAGTCAGGACCCAACTGACAAAATTGCTGGCATTGACCTTCACTAGGTACTGCCCAGGCAGAGAGTATGTGTGACTAAGACTGGAGGTCGTAGAGAAATAGTCCTTGCCGTCACCAAAATCCCATTGAAAAGTGGCCCGGGAGTTGCGTGGGCTCACAGCCAGATGGAAGGAAACTACCTTGTTGATGAAAGTGTCTCGTGGTTGAGCTTCAAGTGTGGCTGACTTTAGGATGTTCTGAACCTGGACTGTCTTAGATATATTAAGACCAGAAGGATCCAGAAGGTTGAAGGCACGAATGAAGATGATCAGTGTGCCAGGCTCCGTAGGGGTGTAGGTGACCTCCTTTGACCAGAAGGTCTTTTGTGTGGCTGTGTAATGCAGATCGAAGGTCCACAGAAAGGTCACAGGTTTTCCCGTCTCTATGTTTGCAATGAAGGTCTTTGCCACACCGACAGGTATGGCGGGCTCACAGCAATTCACAATTGACAGCTCCTTCACAGGTTCCATCACTTCCACATGTAGGGATTTTCTCTCAGAGCTAACTTGGTTGAAGGCAGTCAGGTTGACTATGTACGGATCCACCCTTGTGAACTGGTGCAGATAGGTCATGTTTTGAAGCTCCACAGAGGCATCTCCACTGATGCTCAGCAAGAAATTGACAGATGTCCCTGACGCAATGGAAATTGTGAATTCCACGTTCTCTCCAACAGCTGCAATCACCTTGCTGGTTTTTAAATTTAATCCTTGAATACGATTCTGAACTATGAAGTCACGGGACAATGCCTTCTTACTGATGTCATTTGTAGCATTCAGGGTGACTGAGAAGTTCCCAGGTTCTGGGAAGAAATAGGATGTGACTGGTCGTCCTGTTCTTCTGCCACTGGGTAACAACCATGTCCAAGAGACATTAGTTCCCAAACTCACTTCTCCACGAAAGGTAACATTGACACCAGAGGCCACAAAGTTCTGTTCTGTTACATTGCTTGCAGAAAACCACACACCTGAGATGGGCTGCTGCACACTGATCCATTTGGAGATAATTTCGCTACTCACTTCATTAGAGACCTCCACCGTCACCTGTTTCATTCCTGGACTCTCAAAGCTATGATGGATAAAACTATCAAACCAGTCCAACAGAACACCATCCGCTGTCCAATTATATTGAAGGTCTGTACCACCGCTAACAGACACACTCATGTTTGTGTGGGTGTTTACTGCAACAGGATTTGGTGAAATCTCAAGGGTAAGTTCACAGACCGGATCTAGAAACCTAATGGATTTGTTGACAGACAACTGGCCAAGGAGGTTGGTAGATATCAGAAAGATTTCACGAGTACCTGGAGTTGAAAAATTCAGATCAATTGTTTTCCCACTGTAGTTCAATGGAGGGGTGGTCTCCTGCTCCTTCAGTATGTTCCAGCTGAATGACATGTTTGTTCCTTCCCTCAGAGATGCATGCAAGTGAAGGATCTGGTTGGTAGCATAGCAGCACCTCTTCTCTCCCAGCTCATCTGCAATGATCTGCAGGCCCTCCAGCTCCCGCTGTACAAAAATTAAGATGCTTCCTTGGGCAGTACCAATATCATTTGATGCTGTAACTATCACATTGAATGTCCCAACTGAGCGAAAGGTGTAGTACATGATGTTTGAGCCAGGAATAGATGTGCAACGATCACAAAGGATCCAGGAGAACCTGACTCGATCCCCCTGGTGAAGATGTGCCTCGAAGTTCACTGATGCATTGAGTGGAACATTCACTACACTAGCATTAACTGTCAAGCCTTGGATGGGAGTCAGGACAGACAGCAAACGCGTGGTTCTATTGCTGCTCACTGCATTGTGACCTAACAGGGTTACGTTGAAGTTGCCTGAGCGGTTATAGGAATGAGTGACCTTTGAGCCATTGAGGACGTTTCCATCCCCAAAGTTCCAGGTGTACTGAACATCAATGGAGTCCGAATGGGCCTCAAATGTGTAACCTTGATCCAAGGTAAGGTTGTTCTCTTTAGTGCCATTGTGCATAATGAGTAGGGGACCCACCGGCTGCTGCACCTCCATTATAATTGTATCATTGCTACATGAGATGTTATTGAGGACCGTGACCATCACCAGGTACTGGCCAGGGTTCCTGTATGTAAATGCCATGTCTGCAGCTCCTTGTACGGGCCCTCTGGAGTCCCCGGTGCCAAAATCCCACAGATAAGTATAGTGAAATGCAGGAAAGGCTACAGCTGTGAACTTACTCTCCTCTCCAAGTTTGACATGACTTCTCAAGGGTTGAAGTGAAACACTGCTGACTGCAGGCTGGACACATACCCAGGCGTAGAAATTTGCCCTGTTTACTCCACTTGACAAAAGCAATGATAGATGGTACTCCCCACTCCCCGAAAAGGAATGTGTGATCTCAGGAGAGCCAAAGAGAGTCTCGTTATGTGTACCATCCCCAAAGCTCCACCCATAATGATAAGTAGAAGCATTTCCTGACACAAAAGCACGGAAGGTGACATCAGTGCTCTCCTGAATGCATCCAGCAGGCTCCAGCCACAGCACCTGCAGCACAAACACATGGACGGGAATCACCCGCCACTGAGAGCTCACTGCATTCGTCGCTGTGATGTTCACCGAGTAGTTTCCATCTTTTATGTACGTGTGCTTAATCCTCGGCTCCATGCTGGGTAGCACTTTCCCATCTCCCATGTCGAAGCTCCAGGTCACATTGTTGCCAGCCAGCAGGTGTGCTGTTATCACCATGGGCGTGTTGAATTCAGTAGGGCCTGACGACTGGCCCTTTAAACCCTCGATTTCCTCAAACACCATCATCATGGTGCACGTCCCGGTGGTGCTGATGGTGTTGTTGACAGTGACGCACACATTGTAGACGCCACTACGGGCGTAAGCATGGGAGACCCGCCGCTCACGGCCCTGCAGCCTCGTGACATTATCGCCGAAGTCCCAGGTGTAGACGATTCCGTAGGGGGAGGGCCAGGGGTGGGCCTCAAACTCAGCAGACTTCCCCGCCTGCAGCACTTTGGGTTCCGTCTCGATCTCCACCAGCGTCAGAATGCTGAAGACATACACATCAACCTTCTGGGTCTTGTTCTCATACCGGTTAGACACAGAGACGAGGAGGGTGTACTCCCCTGCGAAGACAAGAAGACAAGAGAGAATAAGCATATTTGATGGGATAGTTCAATCATATTTGATGTTAAAATAGTCATATCCTCCTGCGAACCAAAGAAAAAATAGGTGTCTTTTTTTGTGATTTCCTTAAAGAAAAAGGCCACTACAGAGGACTATAGGTTGGTTCTCAGGAGATTAAATGTTTATATTTTAGTTATGTTGCTATTATGAATATCTTCCAGCTGATAGAGAGACACGGAGAGTAGAAGAACTTTGACGGAGAGGGGTAGAACTGCAAGGAGTGGTACCGACCTGGCTGGGCGTAAACATAGCTGACATTGTCTTGCAGGTAAATCTGCTTGATTGTGGGATCAGAGGTCGCAGGGGTCACATGGTCATAGGGAGGCTTGTGGAGGTGGGTCTGATATCCTCCATCTCCGAATGACCACCTGTGATGAGAACCAAGGCACACACACACACACACACACACACACACACACACACGCACACACACACACACACACACACACACACACACACACACACACACACGCACACACACACACACACACACACACACACAATGTGGTTTACTGTTCCTTCAAGGGAAACGCTTTTACCTGTGAGCCATGTTGTACAACCAGTTCAATAAAATATAAAAAACAGGACACATGAGGTCTTTCTTTACAGAAGGAAAGCTGACAACAGATGTGTGGAAAGACTTTTTTCTGAGCAACTGAGAATAACAGTCATACTGATGCTGCTTAGTGCAAATCTGCTTTCTCTCCAGCTTATTTGGATGTGACAAGGGATATGTGCAGGAGGCCACTGAAGCGGTGCTGCAATGCGGCTGACCCACTTAAAGCCCAATCTGAACATCTGTGCAGGTGAGAGCTACGAGGGGGGGGGGGGGGGGGGGGATGAGAGTACAAAGTGGGGAACAGATCGAGCACAATACAATCCCCACAGTCAAATACAACTGTAGCAGGAAAGTAAGAAAAAAACACAGCGAGAGGAAGACAAGGTGCAGAAACTATACTGTATATATATAGCAGGGTACAGATAAATGGGAGCAGTAGGAGAGGACAAATTGTGCCCTGAAACACAGGAGGCAAGGGCATAATGGAAAAGGGAGAGGTTTTGCTAAGCACGATGGCAAAGTAACAGAGGGGAAAAATCTTGTCAGCAGTCTTTGGTTACCACAGAGCAGTAAATCCAGAAGCGTTTGTGTGTGTGTGTGTGTGTGTGTGTGTGTGTGTGTGTGTGTGTGTGTGTGTGTGTGTGTGTGTGTGTGTGTGTGTGTGTGTGTGTGCAGACCCATACTGCATGCACACAACATTATAATCACTGCCTTAATATGGAGCTGCACTCTTTTGTTGGAAGAAAATACATTTCATAAGTCAATTAATTACACAAAGCCTCTAAAGCACTGAGAATGGATGCTGCCCTCTCAATATAAGGCCATTCAGATTCCAGTCTTCTCCAGTATAAGTTGGTGATTATTGACCATGACTAAATGAACTGGTGCACCTCATCATCACAGATGCTTGATGGGGCCCAGGACTGGCGAATGTACAGGCTCTTCCAGGTTTGTTTGGACAGGTTCAAGGTTATTGAACACCGTCATGTTAATGAAAGCCTCACAGACCTAATTTAAACTTTAATCATAATAGAAATATAGAAATTCAAGACATCCTGTTGCTATAGTCCAATCAATTTCCATGCTATGGCACACTTCATATTTATTTTATTTTGTGTTTAATTGTACAAGATACAAAGTGTCATTAAACTTTCTTAGTTCCTCCTGCAGATGTATGCTCAAGTTCCTCCCTTGTATTTCCTGCACCTTAAAAAAAGACCTCTTCTGGATATGGGGCCCAAATGTAGTTCAAGAACTACCACTGAAGATCTAATATGCGGAGCATGTGGCCCCATCAGTGCGTTTCCTCCAAAGAACCTAAACCCTTCCAAAGTTCAGGTTGTCCTAATGTGTCTGTTTCTACTCGGAGAGGGAATCAAGATACGTGTGAGTTTGGGGGGAGCATTTGAGGGTACCTGAAAGTTGCATTCACTGATATGTCCACTGTGACTGATGCTGATAGGCTCAGGTTCGAGCCTTGTGTGACAATGCTGGGGACCCCTAGGACTGTGATGTCACCCATGGGGTTCATGCGGTCCACAGTCACGTTGAAGTGCTCCGTCTGGCTGCTCACATGGTTCATAGCCGTTACCTAGGAGACAATCAGGAAGGATCAATAGCAACGATTATTCCTGACTCCCACGCCGCCACGCACCGCTCCAGGCAGTGATAGAGCAGTAAATTGAATAGAATTTAAAGAAGCGCCTGGTGCTTTTCACTATTCTGAAGCGCATGCTAGTAATGGCTGCTTACCGTTAGCTTGTACACAGCTGCATTCTGGTAGATGACATTGAAAACAGTGTTGTAATAAGTGAAATACGGTTTATCGTCCACGGTCCACTTGAAGTTGGGGTCGGTGCCTCCTTCAACCATGGCCTTGTAGCTCTGAAGAGTTTATCCAAAGACATGTCAAAGGTTAAAGGTCAGAGGGCATTTTTCAATAGTAAAAGGAGAAGAAGAAGAGGAGCCAGTACATCCTCCAGGCACTCAAGCGAGTCATGTGGCGTTAAATGCTTCTTCACAGAAATAGGATTCAAAGGAGAAGAAAAAAAAAAATATATATATATATAAGACATATTCTTACCACCACTGATAACATAAGCACTCTTTGACTTGGATGTGGCTTTATCTGTAGGCCCCAGAGCGGCAGCTCCACCTGTGCCTGGATGCTCAGGCTATCTGTGGTCACCTCACTCTTAGCCGTGAGCTCCACTGCCACGGGGTCTGGGGACTCGGCCAGGTGGAGGTCCACCCAAGCGAACCAGGTCTCGTTGTCGGGGTCCGTCTGTCGACACTCTGCTACTTTAGCCACCAGGTCCTGGGGGCAGAACTGCTCGAAGTGGAAGGTGTCGTTGCTGCCCTGGCAGCTGATGTTTGCTCTGTGCTGAGAGTGCACCCTCACCAGCACGGAGGTCTGATTGGGATGGAAATAGACCGTCCCGTTCTGGTTAGTCGGGTGAATCACAGACAGGCCTAGCGGAGGCACCACATGGAACAGGCAGGTGGTGTTCACTGGGAAGTCAGGGTCGTTCACGGCCACCTCCAGACTGTAGTCCCCGGGCTGGGGAAGGCCAGTGCTGAACAAGGGGCCTGTGAGGTTCAGTTGGCTTTGCCCCACGTGAAGCACTCTCAGCAGGCACACACTGTCGTGAGCCCAGCGCTTGGTGTCGGTGGCCTTGAGAGGGCTGTTGGCACTGATCCAGTCCGAGTGGTTGATGCTGAGGACACTCTGCCTCCAGGGGGAGGACGGGTCGGGGGCGCAGTGGAGGAGGGAACCTGGACCTGCATCATGCTGGAGGGCGATGAAATCACCAGGGTAGACCATCAGGTCCTCCAACTCTTCTTGTACCTGGAAAAAATGGCATAGCGTGCAGAGAGTGGACATCAAATGAACAATTATCTGCAGCAAACCTATAACAGTATTCCCAAAATGTCACTGTTAAAACCAAAACACACAAAAATAGGCTAAAGACTGTTCATGTGATGTCCATCCAAAAAGTAATTCACTTTCTTTAAATGAAACAAAATTCTCTCATTCCGACATGGCCATGGAGTTTTTGATAGCCAAGCCAGTAACTCTGCTCTATCTCCGTGTGTTAGTACAGTCGTGCAGTCGGTGACTCACCAGTTGGTGTGCAGAGGGTCCAGCGGGCAGGGTGAAGACCACCTCCCCCACCAGGCAGTAGGGCTCCGACCCTGAGGAGTTGAAACAGGACGTGTGGTGGCATGGGCTGTCCAGGGGCCTGCAGCGCTCCTGAAAGGGGCACCACTGCTGCAGGGGTGGGCACGCGGGCGGGGGCCTCACTGTGGCGTTTGCCACTTCATCTACATCCTGGCACACTGCAACACATTGAAATCTTAGTAAGATGAAATATCCTAAATCAAGGCAATATGCACATAGGTGACCACAACCTGGGTAGGAAAGAGTGTGTCAAAGAAAGAAAATGTCACTGACAAAGCTGACATTCTGTACAGTGTATTCAGAAGGAAATCAGACCCTTCACCTTTTTCCCATTTTGTTATGTTGCAGCCTTATCCTTCATCAACCTACCTTACCTGGTAAAACACCTGTCTATATAAGGTCTCACAGCGGACAATACCTATCAGAGCAAAAACCAAGCCTTGAGGTTGAAGGAACTGCCTGCAAAGCTGAGAGACAGGATTGTGTTGAGGCACAGATCTGGGGAAGGCAACAAATGAGTAGGATTGAGTGGATGCTCATCTTCAGTACCCTCTGTAAGTGGATGCTATACCTCATCTTCAGTACCCTCTGGACAGTGGATGCTCATCTTCAGTACCCTCTGTAAGTGGATGCTATACCTCATCTTCAGTGCCCTCTGTAAGTGGATGCTATACCTCATCTTCAGCACCCTCTGTAAGTGGATGCTATACCTCATCTTCAGTACCCTCTGTTCAGTGGATGCTATACCTCATCTTCAGTACCCTCTGGATGCTATACCTCATCTTCAGCACCCTCTGTAAGTGGATACTATACCTCATCTTCAGTACCCTCTGTAAGTGGATGGTGTACCTCATCTTCAGTGCCCTCTGTAAGTGGATGCTATACCTCATCTTCAGTACCCTCTGGATGCTATACCTCATCTTCAGTACCCTCTGGATGCTATATCTCATCTTCAGTACCCTCTGTTCAGTGGATGCTATACCTCATCTTCAGTACCCTCTGTTCAGTGGATGCTATACCTCATCTTCAGTACCCTCTTTTCAGTGGATGCTATACCTCATCTTCAGTGCCCTCTGTAAGTGGATGCTATACCTCATCTTCAGTACCCTCTGTAAGTGGATGCTATACCTCATCTTCAGTACCCTCTGGATGCTATACCTCATCTTCAGTACTCTCTGGATGCTATACCTCATCTTCAGTACCCTCTGTCTGATGCTATACCTCATCTTCAGTACCCTCTGTAAGTGGATGCTATACCTCATCTTCAGTACCCTCTGGACAGTGGATGCTCATCTTCAGTACCCTCTGTAAGTGGATGCTATACCTCATCTTTAGTACCCTCTGTACAGTGGATGCTATACCTCATCTTCAGTACCCTCTGGACGCTATACCTCATCTTCAGTACCCTCTGTAAGTGGATGCTATACCTCATCTTCAGTACCCTCTGGACAGTGGATGCTATACCTCATCTTCAGCACCCTCTGGACAGTGGATGCTATACCTCATCTTCAGTACCCTCTGGACAGTGGATGCTATACCTCATCTTCAGCACCCTCTGGACAGTGGATGCTATACCTCATCTTCAGTACCCTCTGGACAGTGGATGCTATACCTCATCTTCAGTACCCTCTGTACGCTGTCACACATTGCACACCTCTGCTCTGCACAGTAACATGGGCAGACTTCTTCCTTTCCTTATCTCTTTTCCTCTCCTTCATTCTACTCTTTTGTTCTCTCTCTCTCTCTTCCACCCTGCTCCTTCAGTCCAACTGTTCAATTCCTCCATCATGGGAGAGTCTCTATCTCTTCTCTTCAACAAATGTCATGGCGGGGCGTTCCTATTTCCTTTCACGTCTCCTTTTTGTCTCCCTCTCTCCCTCTCCCCCTCTCCCCCTCAATTTGAACAACACAGTTTCTTTCTTCCTGAGTCTGGTACAGCTTATGCTCTCCACTGCTTGATCTAATCTTGTACTTTGCTCCGCTCCGCTCTGAGAGTCCTGTGGCGTCAGGGTGGCGACGGGAGAGCGACCCCGAACCAGTGAGGAGACGGGGGTGTGTGTGCACACGAGTAGAACCAGTGAGGAGACGGGGGTGTGTGTGCACACGAATAGAACCAGTGAGGAGACGGGGGTGTGTGGCCACACAAGTAGAACTAGCTGACATGGAGTCAGTCTGGAGGAGTCATGCACTGTTTCTCCTGGCCTAGTGGATTTGATGCGAATATCCACTTGAATATGTTTGCATGCATCTGGGGCTCAGCTCTGTGTGCGTTTGATCATCTGGGGCTTAGCTCTGTGTGCGTTTGATCATCTGGGGCTCAGCTCTGTGTGCGATTGGCTCACCTGGCAGCAGCAGGTGTTTGTCGGGCTCCTGGCAGCGCGGACGGTACACCTGAAAGTGCACCTGTGTGTCTGAGCTCAGCTGCTGTGTGAGCAGCTCCAGCGACGAGAGCCGGGCCGTCTGCACAAAACTCAGCCCAGGGAACAACAGGAACTGAAATACACACACACACACACACACACACACACACACACACACACACACACACACACACACAAACACACATAAACACATACACACACACAAACATAAACACATACACACACAGACAGACACACACGCACATAAACACATACACACACACACACACACACACACACATACACACACACACATAAACACATACACACATACACACACACACACACACACACAAACACATAGAGATATGAGTAAAAGACCACCATTTAGACCTCTGTAAATGTGTAATTTAAGGAAAATATATTTTGTCATTCCAAGGGAATTTTCATCTTGATGTGGAGCTTCTGATTTTACATAACTGAAGGAGAACACAATTGCTAATATTGATAGAGCAAATTGATTTAATTGATTGAAACATGGTGAAACATGACATGTTCTTCATTTAATTACTGTATATTCAGGAAGACAGATCATGATCTGCAGGATATTATTTATACCTATGTCATTACACAAATGTCATTACAATCCAATAAGATTTCAGGCATGGGTGAGGTTGAAAATATATGGGCAGCCAAAATGAATACATTTTCCCCAAGGGTACCAACTTTACAATTCATAACAACAAACTAGAAGGACAGATTAAACATTTCCCATGAACCCATTTTTCATGAAAGTCCCTGATATGACCTCGGGGGCTCCTAGTGAGTTGGCACAACTCAAGAGATGAGGAAATACTCCTTCGTACTTTTCAGTTTTGATAACGGTATAGTTGACCCCAGACAGACCAAGGCAATCAATCTTGTAATGGTGAATGCATTGTGTGTGTGCACTCCTGGTGGTTCTGGTGTGTGTGTGTGTGTGTGTGTGTGTGTGTGTGTGTGTGTGTGTGTGTGTGAGTGTGTGCTTACCTCCAAACTCTTCGATGGCATATCAGGACCCTGGCTTTGTACAGGACTGACACTGGATAAAGGTCTATGGATGTTGAAGACATGGGTGCCCACCATAAAGAAACCAGCATCAGGAACCCCAACTTAAGACCGAAAAAAAGTACAGAAAGAGAGAAGGCCAGTGAACAGAGAGACAACAAGTGATCAGGTGTTGCTTCACTTTCAGCAACATCA
>NC_045177.1:11717263-11722263 GCF_900700415.2 Clupea harengus
GTGTGTACATGCTTCATTGTCCATTATTTATGATTTCCACAAAAGAAAATGTTAATTGTAATGTAACAAAGTTTAAATGCAGAATTGCACGGATTTTAACATTTCCGAATAAAATGACGGGAAGAAAAATAACAATCCATGAACTTTTGATTAAAACTGATTTTTAAAAATAAACACGGGAATCTGGCAAAAAATAAAACGGATTTCATAGGCCATGCATAGCTGCTCCAAGAGTGTCTCTCTCTCAAACACTCTCTCTCTCTCTTTCTCTCTTTCTCTCATCTCTCTCTCTCTTTCTTCATCTCTCATCTCTCTCTCTCTTTCTCTCTCTCCCTCAAATGGCTGCAGTTCTCCCCACAGACTGCTCATCCCCGGTGCTCCACTGCGGTGCCTGTGTCTTTGTGTCTTTGTGTCTTTGTTGTCACTGGGCCTTTGACTAATGCTGACGGACACATCTCAACAGGGCTTCAGACAAATACAACAGAGAAGAGACTAATCTTTGGCACGCTGTTGCCAGAGGACCGGGGGCGAGAGATGGGAGAGCGACAGAAGATGAAAGGGCAAGAGTGAGACGAAAAGATAAAAGATAAACAAGAATTCCATTTATAGTTTTAAAAAAAGATTTACGGTTTCGATATCTTCTAACGTCAGACTCTCTAGCTCCTCTCACGAACCTACAAACAGAGTTTATGTCCCTTTCTCTCTTCCTCACTTTGGAACTCTTCCTCTTTGTCAGTGAGTGCATGCATGTGAGTATGCTCGCCGTGTGTGTGTGTGTGACTGTGTGTGTGGCGTGTGCATGTGCGTGTGTGTGCATGTATGTCTGTGCGTCTGTGCGTCTGTACGTCTGTCTGTCTGTCTGTCTGTCTGTCTGTCTGTCTGTCTGTCTGTCTGTGTGTGTGTGTGTGTATGTGTGTATATGCGTGACTCACCTCTGGCCACCTCCTTCCTATCCTTCAGAATCCTCCAGTCGGCGGAGACCCCCACTCCTCCCCAGTTGACCAGCATGGTGTTCAGGCTGTGGTTGGCCACCAGCGTGGCCGGGCAGTGGAGCTCCAGGCGGGGGGGCAGAGCCACGCTCACCTCCCCAGCCGCCGCCACCTCCCTCTGGCCAGCCGTCACCCCGACGCGGCCCGTGTAGCGCCCAGGCAGCGCGTACTTGTGTCGCACTGTGGAGTTGGGGGTGGAGCTGTTGACACGGGGTGAGAGGTCGCCGAAATCCCAGGAGTAGGAGACGGACAACACGGAGGAGGACACCGACAGGACCGCCTCGGAGTGGACAGACACGCGGGGGGAAGACAGAGAGGCGGACAAACCCACCTACAGAAGGAGAGGCACGGAACATCCATCACCTGAAGCAGGTCATGCAGGAAGTACAGCAGGAGGGGACATGTGGCGCTCTTTCATGATCGCGTTTCTGACCGCTAAAGCTATCTGGTAGCTTTTTTCAAGAATGATTCTGGATTCAATCTGGTTTGGAACAAATGTAATTGAGCCTTTAATGCTGCGGGGACTGCACTCTTGTTTAAGACTCATACAGAAAGAACACGATGTGAAGAGGCCAAATCAGCAGAAAGAACCTTGTTGATCTATTACTGACACATCGACCTCCAAACCAGACCTGCTCACCTGGAACACCTCCGGAGCCACGGTCCAGCCACACTGCTTCATGACCTGGGCGTCGGTGCAGGCCGCGGTGCACTGCGCCTCGCTGAGCAGGTTGGGCTCAGAGTTGGTGCTGCACAGGCACTCGCGGTGGGCCCCCAGGCCGCCGTAGCGCTGGGCCTCGCGGAAGCAGTGCGTGTTGCACTCCTCCCGAGAGAAGTTCCCCGGCGTGGAGTAGGAGAAGATCACCAGCTCCGAACCGCCCTTGTGCTGCTCATCCTGCAGGCAGCCGGCATAGTTCAGACCTAAAGTGGGATTGAGAGAGAGAGAGAGAGAGAGAGAGCAGTTTAAAATCAACTACAGCCGGAGGGAGTTTCTTCTTTTAATTTAATAACAACACTGACATTTAAGGTCACTGATATATTTTTCCGAATGATGTACATTTGAACACTATTCATTTTATTTAAATATGCAACACATTAGACTACAAATGGCTTGGCTACAATGAACATTCTCACTCATGCCAAGAACAACTTCCTGATTGGAGAGACGGAACAAGAGAAAAAAAGACAGTGACAAGACGAGATGAAAGACTATGAGGGGAAAGGCCAAAAAGGAGCTTCATCCCTTTCTCCCTAAAACAAGACTAGAGATCAGAAGTGTCCACAGGGCACAAAGACTTCCATTGATTAGACATAATGGCCTGGTTAGGAAGAGAGGTGGTGCAGTGCGTTATGAGTTATAATGGCTTGAGTAAACCACAATTTAAACATAAACCAGCAGCGCAATCCGCTCTGCTAGTTTGAATATGTACTTGCTTCGGCCTCGTCCAGTGTTTTTGCATATCAGGACGTCTCTGTGGCCGTTATCCCTTATAAAATATGCATACAGAGTAAGTTCTGCATGCAGTTGTGCCTTTTTCCACTTCTCCAATGGTGTTCTCACAGCTACTGTTACATTTCATTATCTAGCAACAGTGCAAAGTGAATGATGTTCAAATGAAGAATAGCTGTACGTACACAAGTCTAAACAAGAGAGAGTAGGGAGGAGAGGTAAGAGGAGGAGGAGGAAAGTGCTGCTAAGCTGTGAGCCTTGATCTTATGGTAATGGAGTTAGGCGGGTCTCTTCAGAACGAAGCCCTGGAGCTCTGATATACTCCCTCACAGGACCACTACTTCAGTGTCTAGATTAAATGAGAGAGTCAGATGATAACCATGCTCTTAAAGAGGCAGCCTCATTAGTTAGGCGTGGGAGAGCAGGGGAGAGCACCCACCGCAGGTGAGGAGGCTGACGTTGAGGAGAGGCTGGTTCTTGACGTGGGGGGGCTGGTGGCAGAGCATGGAGTTGGGCCGCCGCATCCTCACGCCTCGCTCCTGCAGCCAGCTCACCAGCCGGTACAGAGAGCAGTCACACACAAATGGGTTGGAGCTCAGGTCACTGTGAAGAGAGAGAGAGGGAGAGAGAGAGAGAGAAGGAGAAGGAGAGAGAGGGAGAAAGAGTGAGAGAGAGAGGGAGGGAGCGAGAGAGAGATAGAAAGAGTGAGTTTGTGTGTGTATGAGAAAGAGGGAGAGGGAGAGAGAGGGAGAGAGAGAGGGGGGGAGAGAGAGGGAGAAAGAGTTAGTTTGTGTGTGTAGGAGAAAGAGAGAGAGGGAGAGGGAAAAAGAGAAAGAGAGAGAGGGAGTGAGAGGGAGAAAGAGAGAGAGAGAGAGGGAGAGAGAGAGGAAGAAAGAGTGAGTTTGTGTGTGTATGAGAAAGAGAGAGAGGGAGAGAGGGATAGGGAGAGAGAGAGAGAGGGAGAGGGAGAGAGAGAGAGGGAGAGAGGGAGAGAGAGAGGGAGAGAGTGTGTTTATGGGTTTGAGTATGAGCCCATTGGAGCCCATTGCTTACTGTGAGAGTGGAAATGTGAACGCCTGTGCAATAACAGTGACCTCACTCCTCACTCCTCACTCCTCACTCCTCTCTCCTCACTCCTCACTCCTCACTCCTCACTCCTCTCCTCACTCCTCACTCTCACTCCTCACTCCCCTCTCCTCTCTCTCCTCTCTCCTCTCTCCTCTCTTCTCTCTCCTCACCCGCACTCCTCACTCCTCTCTCCTCTCTCCTCTCTCCTCACTCCTCACTCCTCACTCCTCTCGCTCCTCACTCCTCACTCCTCACTCCCCTCTCCTCACTCCCCTCTCCTCTCTCTCCTCTCTCCTCTCTCCTCTCTTCTCTCTCCTCACTCCTCACTCCTCACTCCTCACTCCTCTCTCCTCTCTCCTCACTCCTCACTCCTCTCTCCTCACTCCTCACTCCTCACTCCTCACTCCTCACTCCCCTCCTCTCTCTCCTCTCTCCTCTCTCCTCTCTTCTCTCTCCCTCACCCCACTCCTCACTCCTCTCTCCTTCTCCTCTCTCCTCACTCCTCTCCTCCTCACTCCCTCACTCCTCACTCCTCCTCCTCACTTCCTCACTCCTCACCTCACTCCTCACTCCTCACTCCCTCTCCTCACTCCTCACTCCTCACTCTCACTCCTCACTCTCTCTCCTCACTCCTCACCCTCACTCCTCTCTCCTCACTCCTCTCTCCCCTCTCCTCACTCCTCTCTCCTCACTCCTCACTCCTCACTCTCACTCCTCACTCTCCTCACTCCTCACTCCTCACTCCTCTCTCCTCACTCCTCACTCTCACTCCTCACTCTCCTCACTCCTCACTCCTCACTCCTCTCTCCCCTCTCCTCACTCCTCACTCCTCACTCTCACTCCTCACTCCTCTCTCCTCACTCCTCACCCTCACTCCTCTCTCCTCACTCCTCTCTCCCCTCTCCTCACTCCTCTCTCCTCACTCCTCACTCCTCACTCCCCTCTCCTCACTCCTCACTCCTCACTCTCACTCCTCACTCCTCTCTCCTCACTCCTCACCCTCACTCCTCTCTCCTCACTCCTCACTCCTCTCTCCTCACTCCTCACTCCTCCCTCCTCACTCCTCACTCCTCACTCCTCACTCCTCACTCTCTGCCCTCCCTCTATCTATTTCTGTCTGTCTGTCTGTCTGTCTGACTGATTCCCAAGCCCTCCTCTAGTTCAGCAGATCTCCAGGTCTGTCTGTCTGTCTGTCTGTCTGTCTGTCTGTCTGTCTGTCTGTCTGACAGGCAGCGCTGCAGTTTACAGAGATGTAGTGAAACTGTGTGTCTGTCTGTCTGACATAGGGACACTAGATATGTAGTGAAACTGCCTGTCTGTCTGTCTGTCTGTCTGTCTGTCTGTCTGTCTGTCTGTCATAGGGACACTAGATATGTAGTGAAACTGTCTGTCTGACATAGGGACACCAGAGATGGAGTGAAACTGTCTGTCTGTCTGACATAGGGAGACTAAGGATGTAGTGAAACTGTCTGTCTGTCTGTCTGTCTGTCTGT
>NC_045177.1:11734763-11754763 GCF_900700415.2 Clupea harengus
ATGAAGAGAAAAACTTGGGATGCATAAATTGATTTCGAAATGGCGGAAGTTATTTTTACACGTCTGGAAGAAACTGAGCGGTGCATGAGTGATACAAATGCAAATCAGACGAGCTAAGGAACAGAGGGCCTGACAAGCTCTTACAGTAGTCGCTCAGCCTTCCAACTGCTGAGGAGATCGTGTTTTTACACAGACGGGAGGTTTTTTCACTGTTTTTCACATGGCTGGCATAAGCCGTGCATCTGCTATCAGAGTCCCTCTTTAGATAAGAGACTCAGCTGAAGGGGGGTCTGTTGTCAGTCTAACATCAACAAAACCTGCATCTCATCCTCCTGGTTGCTTGTCTGGAGCACTAACCCTGTCATTTCTTTCATTGTTCCTTAAATCTCTCTCTCTCTCTCTCTCTCTCTCTCTCTCACACTCACTATCTCTCTCTCTCTCTCGCTCTCTCACTCTCACACTCACTATCTCTCTCTCTCACACTCACTATCTCTCTCACACTCACTATCTCTCTCTCTCTCTCTCTCACTCACTATCTCTCTCTCTCTCTCTCTCACACACTCACTATCTCTCACTATCTCATCAACCCATCCAGTGGTAACTTGCACGTAACGGATGTACTCCTCCATGTGTTAAGAAGGAAGGTTGGTTGAGTCCTACAGTGAGCTTGCTGTGTGTGGAGCCATAGGCAGAGGGCTGTGATTCTGATAGGTGGCTCACACACACACACACACACTCTCTCTCTCTCTCTCTCTCTCTCTCTCTCTCTCTGTGGGATACTGGGACTAAATGTTCAGGATGAGCTCATACTAGGAGTTGTTCCTGGAACGCTGGGCTACTAGGTGCTACTGGATACAAAATGGGTGTTTATGGAGTGGAACTGGCTGTGGACATGGATGATATTTAGTTAAGCCATTATGTTCCTAAAAGTTGTCATGTTAATTCTCTACAGTAAACAGAGGCCTGGTGGTGGTGGTTCAAAATATAAGAAAAGTGAAGTCAATACATTCCGACAGAACATCGTAATATAATATAGCCAAGACAATTATTATCAAGTATTCCCCTGGCAGACAGAAGAATTCTACTCATTAGCAGTATTATGAGTCTTACAAATAGTGTCTCTCAGGGACAAGATGTTGGAGCTCTATGCTAATAGTGCTCCCAGACTGGCTGAGTGCTGGCTCTGGTTAAATAGAGAATGCTGCTCTTCAATGTCCTGGATGATGATCCAGTGCAGACTGCGCTGTGGTATTGCTGCTAAAGTTTAATGAGTTGGCTTGGTCTCTGGCCCCTCGAACTGTGTCGTCCACTCTCTGTATCTCTTCTAGCACACACACACACACTCTCTCTCACACACACACACTCTCACACACACACACACACTCTCTCACACACACACACACACACGCTTGGTCTCTGGCCCCTCGAACTGTGTCGTCCACTCTCTGTATCTCTTCTAACACAACACACTCTCTCTCACACACACACACACACTCTCTCTCACACACACACACTCTCTCGCTCTCTCTCAAGTCTCTCTTTATGACCCTCTGGAATGTCTGTGCTTCCATGAGGGAGTGATGTCATAATGTGTGATCACCAAGGATACAAAACAAACTTCCCGCCACATATGGTCAGTGAATTTTGTCTTTCCCAGCTCATAAAAGACACACACACACACACACACTTACAATTTTGCAGTACCAAACCCACCATACGGAAAATGGTACCATAACACACAGCAACGTAGCTACCTCATTCGTGTTTTCCTTGTGTTGTTCTAGTGTTCATTCGCTCCTCCTTCCTCTCTGTTAAGAGTTTTGTTTTCACACAGAGCCAGACGGACCCAATCCATCCAACTAAATCGAAGAACATGCTGGGTAACTGCATCTTAATGAGAGTACTCTGAGGAAATCCACTTCGAGCAGTTTGGGACGAGAGCGTTGCCATACAGGCTGAACTCAACATAACACACCCAACCAAACGCCCTCTCCGGGTCTAGCAGCACATACTCTGTGTGTACGCCTATGTATATACGCGTCTGTAAGGGTTCGTTTTTTTGTAACTGATAAATATGAGCAGATCTACATGAGTAGATCTACACGATCCACCAGATTCAATATGAAGCTGGGTCAGTATTTGGTTATTATGTAAGGAAAGGCAAGGCACATTTATTTATATTGCACAATTTATGCACATTGGTAATTCAAAGTGCTTTACAAATGAGCAGTTAAAAGCACCCATGAAAAAAACATAAAAAATGAAGAGTGCATTAAATCTGAAAATAACAAATACAAAATAACATAAAAAAGGAGAGTGCATTCAATTAGTTAACAAAAAGCATCTGAGAACAGTTGGGTTTTAAGTCCATATTTAAATGGGCAACAACTAGAGCACACTTTTGATGTCATCAGGAAGTTGTTTCCAGAGCTGGGCAGCATAGTAGCTCAAAGATGCTTCCCTGTGTTTAGTTCTGAAATGTTGGTATTACCAACAGATTTCTCTCCAGTGATCTGAGAGGTCTAGCAGTTGTGTACTGCTGAAACACATCTGAGAGGTATTTTGGGTCCTGCCCCATTTAATGATTTATACACAAGCAGCAGTGCTTTGAAGTCAATTCTGTGACTTTACCGGAGGCCAATGGTCGGACTTAAATATTGGAATAATGTGGTCAGTTCTTTTGGTTTTCGTTAAAAAAGCAAAACTCTTTTGTACAAGCTGAAGCTGTTTGATGGTCTTTTTAGGAAGGCCTTTGAAAACACCATTGCAGTAGTCAAACTTGCTGGAAGTGAAAGCATTAATGAGTTTTTTCCAAGTCACGTTTTGACACGAGGCCTCTAAGTTTGGCTACGTTTTTTGAGATGGTAAAAAGCTGATTTAGTTATTGCTTTCACGAGGTTGTTCAAACTGACATCGCAAATTAAGGCACCAAGGTTATTCCTTATTCAGCTGAAGGAATTTTGAAGACATCCAGCTATTAATTTGGTCAGTGCATTGACAAAGAGATTTGTTAGGTGAGAGGGTAAGTTTGGGTGTCATCAACATAGCTATGATAAAATATTGTATTGGTAGCACATAAAGGTTAAATAATAAAGGCCCTAAGATCGAACCCTGGGGGACACCACAGGTCAAGGATGTTGGTGTTGAGGGATAGTTTTCAATTTGAGCTACTTGATAACCGTATCTGTAATTCCAACCCAATGTTCAAATCTGTGCAGAAATATGTTTTGATCAATAGTGTCAAAGGCTGCACTCAACAACAACACTAAAACTGATGTTTTGCCTTTATTGATATGAAGGCATAAGCCATTTAAAACCTTCACGAGAGCAGCTTCAGTGCTGTGATTAGCACGGAAGCCTAACTAAAATACCCATTTGATGTTTTAGTTGCTAAAAAGAAAATTCCCTGAATTCCCGGCATATTTCGTTATGTGCCAGTAATTGTTCAGTATGGAAATATCTAGATTATTCTTTTGAGTATGGGGCTTCATAACAGCTGTTTTCAGGGACTCAGGGAATGCGCCAGACAGCAGCGATACATTTACAATTTTAAGCGCGTCTGCTGCTATGAGGTGAAAAAAAGATTTGAAAAAGTAAGTAGGCAAAGTATCTTAGCGGCATGTTAAAAACATTTAGATGCTGTAGTGTTTTTAGAAAACTTACCCTGTCTATCAAACTTAAGTCTTAACTTAAATTAACTTATTTGGTAATTCCAAATGTTGAGTTGTTAGTAATTCAGAGGATATGCTCTGTCTGATTTAATCAATTTTACTTTTGAAAACATAGGATTTTGTGGCAGATATTGAGGAAAAGGACTACAAATAATTTCTTCCTCTAACAAACCATGATGGACAATCACTGAAATGCAAGAAATATCTTTTTAACACAACTCAACAAAAAACTATGATGAGATGTTTGAATGACTGTACCTTTGTATTCATTTCAGATAGGCCTATTATGACCATTATTACTAGACTAGATACAGACTATTACTAATTATGAAGGAAGTGGAAAAAATAGTAATGGCAAAATAATAGTGATGGAGGCGTAATGTGTAATGTTGGGTTAATCACATTAAAAAGCAATGCCACTCAATATCATTCACTGAGCTTATTATGCTACCTCAGCATGTTACATATGACATCTGAGATATACTGTACGTTTAGAAAGACAGCCCTGTGAGCCAAGAGAGAGTTTCCATACAGGTGGTTTGGATCACATTCCTTTGGACTAGAACATGCCATGTGTATATTCAAGAGAGACACAAATGAAATGCCTACAACTGGAGTTTAAAGAGGAGCAATATGAGTTAGACCAAAAATGAGAGAATACTGGAGGGATGGGTAGAGAAGGAAGTGGAGGGGGAAAAGTGCTATTATGTGGGACAGCTGGGGGCTCAGTGAGACAGGGTGTCCTGCCAAAAAGTGCTCCCAATAAATATTCTATTTTTAAGAATCACATCCTCAGACCTGACGTGTATGCTTCAGAGGAAATGGAGGGCGGTAGTCATAGCAATGATAGACAGCACTACTTAACTAGACAGCATTGATAGAGAATTTAATCTGTCTGTCAACACCTCCCAAGTCTTATCATAGACCTACAGACCGCAGGCATACTGAATTTCAATGTGAGAGTAGGTTTGTGTGTGTGTGTGTGTGTGTGTGTGTGTGTGTGTGTGTGTGCTCATGTGTGTGTTTCTAAAGAAGCAATTGCAATGTGATTTGTACCTTTACTCATAGTTCTAATGCTCGCCCACTGTTTGACAACTGCTTAAGAGGTCACTAATGCCGTGGAAACGTCACCACAGCAGAGAGAGAGAGAGAGAGATAGAGGGAGAGAGAGAGAGAAAGAGAGAGAGAGAGAGAGAAAGCGAGAGAGAGCGAGAGAGAGAGAAAGAGTGAGAGAGAGAGAGAGAGACAGAAAGAGAAAGAGAGAGAGAGAGAGAGAGAGAGAGAGAAAGAGAGAGAGAGCGCTCATGTATAAATGAGCAACTCTGGTCCATTTAGCACAAGAGTAAGAATACCATGATCTCATGGCTCTCAGTGACAACCACAACGTCTGTCTCCACAGATTCCACTCAGTTCTGTGGATCACAGTTTCAACACGGATAAAACTGCCCTTGCCCTCTCACAGCTTGTACAGGAATCTGTGTCGACAGCAATCAGTGATTTTGTTTTTCTCAAGGGAGAGCAAGTCAGAGTATGGGATGGAGGTAGGTTGGATGGGGGCAAGAACAGAAGCTGCTTGGGGGCCCTTGGGCTTAGACTACCAAACATGCAGCCTTAATGTCAACCATCACAGGGTTTATGGCGGCTGAGGACATTCATGAAAATTCCTTTTTCCCAAAAAATAGAAATCCTGGAGAAAGAAACCTAAAATATAGTGCTATATTTACTGAAAACATTTGTGACATTACGGGTGACGGGATCCCTAATCTTATCCAATCATCGTCTGTTGCAGGATGCAGGCGTCACAGGAGGACTTCCCAGAGGTCACCAACTCACAGGTTTTATTAAAGGACTACAGGATTTGAGCTACGATATGAGATAGTGTCTGCCCTGCTAGGTTACATTTTATTTAATAAAACACTGAAAACATTCACATGTATTTTGTTTTGTTTTCAGCAACCAGTTACATACCAGAAAACAGACCATATGTCCAATTTCAAAACATACAAATAGAAAATGTTTTCATTATCGTCCATGAGAAAATGTCTAATACGTCAAGATATTTTTTAAGTCCAACTTCTTTCGGGACAGTTCGCTATAACGTTAGTGGTAGTTGATCATCAAAAATCATAGGCCTAATAAAATAAAACAAGTTTACAGGTCTTGTTGAAATCGCTTTTGCAGTAGGTAAAGCTCTCTGCAAAGAACTGTGCGAAGATTCTGATTATTTTGACGACTCATTTTTCAGTTAAGTGGAGCTGGGCAAAATAAATCGATAACATATGAGCTTCGGTCCGCAAAAGAAAGTACACGGTGTTCTTTCGGTGCAAGGATGTGGGTGCGCGAGGTTAACCGTCTCTGGTGCGTGATGAGCCGTCACCTGGTGAGCCGTCAGTCACTACCGCTATGAACTTCGAAATGACCAGAATGATGGCGCAAGCTACCTTAATGTAACCTGATACCCAACTAAAGACCAGTATGTCATTTTGAAGTAGCTCTTTAAAAAAAGGAAATAATACAAAATAAAATAGGCTGAAATAAAAATGACCCATCTCACTACTTCACCTAGAGAAATGGACTCAGACCTATGGTACACTCCTGAACCAACAGGTTCTGAAACTACATTATTGTATAATAAATGATTGTATTGTATGTATGTATAAATAATTAATTATGCCTTCATGTGTATTTCTTTACTTGCATTTAATATAGCCCAAACCTTTAAGTGAAATTTTATAAAACAGTAATAGGAAAATGTTTTAATTGCCTCACATGCAGCAACAACACACAGGCTCTCAACATATAGCCTAGGCTACTGTTAGCGCCAGTCCCATAAATAAGTCTCATCTCCGCGGTAGAGGGAGAGACGGAGAGTAACGGTAGTGGTTTCATAACAGCGAGTAAACAAGCTCGGCCTGAATTAATGTCACCCATCACATAAATTGCCTCCAGCGAAGTGCCGTAAGTAGTATACTGTAAGACCTACACACAACAGGGCACCAATCCAAACATGCATAGGCCTACAACATTAATGTTGCCGCTTCTGAACCAGATGCATAGCTGCAACTTACAGGATTTTTGTGTCTGACGGGAGATCCACCGCTGAGGGTCCCCAATCCAATCCCTTGTTCGAACAATTAACCACGGAAGAATTCTGGGGTCCCACCACCGTACACGAACAGTTCCTGGGACAAGGGCTGCACATTCCGAACGAACCCCAAGCCTCCAGGCAACACAGTGAAAAAAGTAGACTGGAGAAGAATCCAAAGTTTGAGAAATAGACGCCATGTTTTCGCTTGGATACAGTCTGTCCATTTCTATAAGGCATAGCTCACTCACATCTCATCGCCTCGAATGTTGTAATTTTTTCTCGATTAAGGAGGAAAATATTTGCCCTTTCAACGGTTTTCATAAGCGAACCTAAACCGAATGTTATTTAAAAAACGCGTGTTTCTCCGGATGCGCAGGCTACCCCCTTTTTCAGCGTTAACGGAACTAGCTCTACTTCTCGGGAGGAAAAAAAAGTTCCAACCGCATCAGCAAGCCAGAAGTTCGAGAAGTTCCCTGAGAACTTCCTTTTTCTCCTCCTTTTCATGTCCTGCAATGCTTTCACTGGCCACTGGATGGATCGTAATACTTGCCCCAAAACCATTTGTGACTTTAAAAAAGATAAAACCAGTATCTCGGTATTTTATGCCACGTGTTATGCAAGAGGTAGTGGACTTCTTGACCATACATTATTTGTTTTAAAATCTCTTTTGTCAAACTGCTTTGCTCTTGAGGGTGTCACCATCAAATCAGATAGTCCTCTGTAAATTCCATAAATCATGGTGGGTTATCCAGTGATATGTTAATCCAGTGAATAGAAAACTGTTGACAGGGAATAACTGCCCCGATAAACACCAACACATACCATGTAGGCATATTCATTTTGAAAATCTTTGGTCATACTGTCCTTGAAAGATAATATAGCTGCGCAGTTAAACTCTACAGAAAACTGACCTCTCAATATCACCTCCCCTCACTTGTTCACTTTCATCCCCCTAGAAAATAAAAGTTACAGAGGGCTGAGAATGCCTTTGGGGTCAAGGTGACGGGACAAGAAAAGAGAGAGACACAAGAGTCCTGTCTGAATTTATACTGTCTTTGATCACTTTCTCTCTTCCTTAACAACTCCCGGAGTCACAGAAATCTCCACGGTCCAAACACATTAATGCTTCTGCTCTGTGGCCCTGGTCGCAGTAGTCCTTTCATGATTCATTTGAAAGTTAGACTGCTGCTTCTGACTTTCAATGCTCTGCAGACAGTTGTGTCTGATGTAAAGAGCTCGTGGGCACAGTTCAGTGATATTCTATGTCTCATTGTACATGCTGTCTGATCCTCACATACTCATTGATATGTGATATTTTAGGACTCTCTATCTTTTTTTCCAGATTGATTTTTATCTGCTCATTTGTGAATACAAATCCCATGGTGATGAGTAGTTCCTTCGCACTCACTGACATTTCACATTTATCAGGAAGTCCTACTTTGGCCATATGCAAACTACAATCTACTCACATCAAAAAACATCCACCCATCTTAGGATGCCATAAAACACTTGTTCTACATGATTGCATTAACACCATCCTTGAAATGATGAGAGATACTGAACATACCAGAGTTTTGGGAATAACAGTTAAGTATGGAGTTTGAGTTCAGTTTGGGCAGCAGTAACTATACCTATAATGGATATTTTGACATACATACAGAGCCATTGTCATTTCAGATTGTATCTTGTGCTACTTCTTAGTTCACCTAACTGTTGCAGTAAATCTGACAAAAAAAACCGAGGCAGCTTTACTGGAGCTTTAATGTGTGTGTCCTTGAGTTACAGTGACAATCCATGCATTTACATATTTATATATATATCACTTTTCAGTGGGGTACTTCAGTGATCCTCTAAGCAGTTGGACCAGCTGAGAAACCAGTGTACATTTTAGAGTGGACCGTTAAGGTCTGGTACATACGGGGCGTATTAGGTTGTTCCCAGAATGTTAACAAAAGACGACTTCTTTAAATGCCACCCAAGCCACCATTAAAACCAGGGCAGCACTTAAACACAAGGGTGAGATGCACACTGGCACAAAGCCTTTGCGCACACATTCAGACATTTTGAAAAAGCTTACGAATCAATAATGGCAGGCAGGCAGGCAGCCATGCGTAGAAATGTTGCAGGGCAGGTGCTTAAGCTAAGAGAAAGGGCACCCCTTCACCGACGGTTCTTTATTAAAACAAATTAAGAAACCTTCTGCAGTAGCACATCTTTAATGAATGAATTGATTAATTGCTTAATTCAATAATTAAAGCCCAACCATAGCCTATTTATGAAGATGTGTCTCAAGCTGATCACTTCTCATGTTCCATCCGCCCATGGCCACCGCTGTATCCGTGCTCCAACAGAAAGGGTCCATTGATATAGCTTTCTGCTTCACTGCTCTGCTCATCCTTATTATAGTAACCTTATGAGCACACTGTATACCCACTAAGCTGTAATAGTAACCTTATGAGCACACTGTATACCCACTAAGCTGTTATAGCAACCTTATGAGCACACTGTATACCCAGTAAGCTGTAATAGTAACCTTATGAGCACACTGTATACCCACTAAGCTGTTATAGCAACCTTATGAGCACACTGTATACCCAGTAAGCTGTAATAGTAACCTTATGAGCACACTGTATACCCACTAAGCTGTTATAGTAACCTTATGAGCACACTGTATACCCACTAAGCTGTAATAGTAACCTTATGAACACACTGTATACCCACTAAGCTGTTAAAGTAACCTTATGAGCACACTGTATACCCACTAAGCTGTTATAGTAACCTTATGAGCACACTGTATACCCACTAAGAAAATGAAAATGATTGAAGGTGAAAATGATTGACCCATAAACTTATTTTAAAGAGTAAATACACAAAATTATTTTCCAGCCTTAAATGTCTTTGCAGGTACATCTGCTGACCGCAACTGATTTTGAACTGATATTTTTTTGATTAATAGCCACCCCCGATCAAACGGTTAACCTCAAAGCAAGATTACGAGCAACCAAAAGGATTTCTGGTATTAATAATCACCGCTTTGTGCCTGAAGGCTACTCTTGGATAGGTCCTCCTCTGAAATTGCTGATATCTTGGTGCGTGTCAACCCTCATACATACCCTCAAGACCTGAATTTCCCTCGGGATTAATAAAGTATCCATCTATCTATCTATCCAAGACGTTTTCATCTGGGACCTTTTCGGCAGTCTTGGTTTGTAGGCAGCCCGCTAGAGGCCACCTGCTTGACAGAGCTGTGTTTGGGATGGTTGACTCTTGTACCTGGTTTTATTTTACAGCTAGTTGGTCTGCCACACACTAACTTGACGTATATGACCAAATCGGAGCCAAGAGATCTTAATTTTTTCACCTAGCCACTTGACTAAGTCTTAACAAAATCTAAAATGACAGATCATACTATGTTTTGTTTCTCTTCAATGCTGTTAAGCCAGTTTTATAATCAAATTAAAACAAATTAATAATTCAATAAAGTCTCTTTCAAAGCACTGCAATATTTAGCCCATTTGTGGCATTTTGGATTGGCTAACTCTGAATTAAGCCACCAGACTCCTCAGACCAAGACTGTTCCAGAGTTGAGCTTCCATTCTGTCCCCGTCCATAACTCTGGAGCAGGAGCCGTTAGAGGCTTCTAAAGTGCTAGCCAGTGATTATAGCTGAGGTGTTCACAGACTACTAGCCAGTGATTATAGCTGAGGTGTTCACAGACTGCTTGGGGACATCTGAACCCAAAATGCATATTACAGTGCTCTGAGATTTTGCCCACATCAACAAGTTATATAGAACAAGTCATAGCTGAAGAACCTTGTTGGATTCGGCATTGCATCCAGGGATGGATTACTGAACTGGCCTACCGGGCCCAGGCCCAGGCCCAGGGGCCCATGAGCTCAGGGGGCCCCTAAGCCAGAGCCTCTGCGTGTTACGTATATCTTACTTGTGGTTGAAAAGGGTGTATTTTGTTATTTTGCTGTTGGCTTTTATTGAGTGTACCTGCGCTGTGTTAGAAAATGTGCATGTACGTGTAAATCCTGTTGAGGTACAGATGAATTTAGTTATTGTGCTGTTAAAAAAAAATGTCATTACATTTAAGTAATGTCTTGCGAGCGCATAATTTTTGCAGCCGCGGGTACGCACGAAGGGGAGGGGGCCTTTTACATGTCCAGGCCCAGGGGCCCTCATAATCAGTCCATGCTTGCATCTACGGGGCATATGCAAAGCCACTCAGCCACTCTGCTACTCTGCTACTACCTTGCTTCTTGTGGAATTTGGTCTTCAAGGATTTGGTTTGCTTATAACGTACATCAAAAAAGGTCATGTAGGCTTATGTCCAAATTCTAATCAGACCTTGACATTTTCCTTCACAAGGCATTGGGTCGACTTAGAAACAAACTAAACACCCTAATATTTCGACCTTTCATTTCTTATTGGTTGTATCATGGATGCCCTAATTGTAATCTGTTTGCCTAAGAATGGTAAAGGGAACACTACATTTAAATACAATGCTTGTCCACTGGATGGGGGTAAAGAAGACCAGGTCAAACTGGATGGGTTGAATTGTCCATGGGTCTTTGGATGGGTTGAATTGTCAGTAAGGGGAGGTGAAATAAGTCAGGCTGTGGATCAAAACACGTCCCTGCCTTTTGCTGTGCTGATTGCCTTTGAAGATGGAAATGATACCTTGTCTATCAGTGTTTCCTATTTTTTGGCGTCCACTCTCAGTGTGTGTCTCCATATAGTTGCCCAAGAAGGCAGTATATTTAACCACATGATAGCGCGGCCATTCTAGTATATAATATAATAAAAGTCTCTATGAAGACTAACTTGTCGGTGATAATTATAATTAACAACGTTAGCTCGCAAGAAAGCTTTGCCCAGAGGCATTCTACTGATTACATAATGGGTGGGCGCTCCGGGTACCTCCGTCAAAGCACCTCAGTGTAAACTTCCGAAACCCTTGCCACACGAATAGAAATAGAAACGTGTTCGGCGAATAAAATACGCTTTATAACTGCAATTGAGACTCAGCTTCCTTACCTTATCCTAAATCAAACCCATTCTATTGCCATGTGTGATGTCTTGCGTCTGAAATGTGCTTGATTCTCTCAGGCTGACAGCTTTAGGAGAGTATTCAGCCCGTCACTGGTGCAATGATTCAACTTTTATCATATGGGCCCATATTGGTTTCCTTATAAAGCATCATGGATGGAAATAACATTACATGTCCTCCTTCCTTTTGTATCTCCGTCGATAGTTGAAGTAGAGATACGCACAGTGGATCAGCATTTATGTTGCGCACATTGGACAAGATCATGAATCGAGAGAGATTAAGATCTCGGATTAATAGTTGTGTGGTGAGATGTTACTGCATCTCAAAGTAATGTCCGAAGATCTAGGATACTTGTACACGATTACGCACTGGGGACAGCATGACGCGCAGAGAAGGGATGTCACGTTCACTCTCGGGCGTTAAATACCGGTGTTCTGTTGCAGCCCCTCTCCAAAGTGGACCAGTCTCTGCCGTGCGCATTATTATCAAGGAATTCTTAAACTTTCCAATAGGCTTATTTCTAGCTTGAGATCTCTCCATCTACAACATTCGTAAGCTTAGCTATCCATATAGCGCTATAGGATGACAGCGACCGGGATGCTTTGGCAAAGAAAGGACAATGAACATCGATATCTTTGGATGTAATATTTTATCAGGTCAAAGGAGAGTTGCAATTTCTTTTTACAAGAGCTGAAGCTGCATTATAAACCTGGTAAAATATTCTATTTCTCCTGAATGAAATTCACTTCGATTGGCGACAGAGGAGGAGAGAAGGACAACGAAAGACAAACATTTCAAATATTCAACATTGTGTGAAGGACCCCCCGAATAAACTGCGCAAAGGACTGCTATTTGGCCAAGACGAAAACAAGGTCCGTTCTGTCAAAAATCTTCAAGGTACCAGTCTGCATAGGCGCCATGCGGAGACAGAATAGTTGAAATGTTCAAATAGTTGAGTTGCAATCAGATAGGCTTACTTGTGTCAGTTGATGTGATAAAACGTTCACTATACTTTTTTACAATGACAATAAACTGTTTTCATGAATGAATGACAACAAAATTAGGGTTTGCCACCTAAACACACCTGTGTGCTTATCTGGTTTAGACTGGATCGTATCCCTCGTGCCTGTCAAAATATGCATTTCCCATAAATTCCCATGTACCATTTTCCGCCGATGTTAGCGTTAACTATGGTGTATCCATCATTGCAGCTGTCTTATTCGATACTGTAAACTTCATAGCTAATTCCTAGTCACCATTGAGACGTTCCTTTGCAAGTCAGATGCTTCAATAAAGGGTGTGAGTCGGGGCTACGTTCCCCACCTAAAAAAAACAAGTAGAACAAACCGATTGCCCTTAAAGTAGACTTTAAAACAAATTGAGAAATCCTCGAAGACGGCACAATATTGAATAACGTGCATAAAATGTCAAATCAGTACTTACTCCGCCTGAACGCATTAATTAATGCAAATTGTCTGTTCCTTCTAGCAAAACCGTTTATGAAGATGTTTGCTCAGCCATCAACTCAAACTAGCGTAATGAAATGTCGGTATCGATTGTAATTACAACGAGCGGGATACTTTTAATTATCATCAGCGCCCAGGGCAAGGAACCTAACATTCAAAGCCTGTGCTCTAAAATAACACGCACATACCATTCGTAAGTGACAGATGCAAAATACAGTCTGTTAACTTAGTCCCTTATCGAAAATGAATGACATAAAAAAGAGAGATGCGCTTTAGGACTGCCTCGGGCATACCCTCTCCGGTGCAGTCCTCAGATTTAATGCTCAAAGAAGTCGCACAGCCAGAGTCACAAAGGCTCTGTCTCTGCCTCTCTCTATCTGTCCTTTCCCCCGCATCTTTCTCTCTCTTGCTTGCTCTTTGCCACACACTCTTGCACACACGCACACACACACAGACAGACACACACACACACACACGCAGAAACACACACACATTTATTAGCCAAATAGCTATGGACTTTCAAGTATGCTGTATCTTTGTCACTGATTTCTATCACCCTGCTTTTCTTGTTTGATCGCTCCATCATTTGATCCGCCCTCAAAGTCCTTCCCTTCTGCTCTCTCCTCAGATGTGACTCAGCTGACTGTATCTGTTCAAGGTCCTGAAACCCCTGGGCTTGTGGCACCTACTCCACTCCTCATCTATCCAGCGTGCTCGCTCTGTCTGTTCCTCCATCCACCCATCCATCCTTCCACTGAAGAGGGGGATGGACTCCACGGACGGCCCAGGTGGGGGGACCCTGATGAACGACCTCAATTTCTCCAGTGGTGTGAGCATGATGGAGGGCATCTCGGTGGAAGGGGGAAACTTCTCCTCCAACTTCTCCGACCAGAGCATGCCGTTCCAGGGCAGCAGCTCTCTGGTGACGGCCGTGATCTCCTTCACCGTGTTCCTGGTGGGACTGACGGGCAACACCCTGGCCATCTACGTGGTGCTGCGCTACGCCAAGATGAAGACCGTCACCAACATCTACATCTTCAACCTGGCCGTGGCCGACGAGCTGTACATCCTCGGGCTGCCCTTCCTCACCACGCAGAACGTCCTCTCGTACTGGCCCTTCGGCTCCTTCCTCTGCCGCATGGTCATGACGGCCGACTCGCTGAACCAGTTCACCAGCATCTTCTGCCTGACCGTCATGAGCATCGACCGCTACCTGGCGGTGGTGCACCCAATCCGTTCCACCCGGTGGAGGCGTCCGCGCGTGGCCCGGGTGGTGAGCGCCGCCGTCTGGGCCGTGTCCTTCGTGGTGGTGCTGCCGGTGGTGGTGTTCTCCGATGTTCAGGACACCTTCAACTCGTGCAACATGAACTGGCCCGAGCCCCACAACGTGTGGTCCACCGCATTCATCCTCTACACGGCCACGCTGGGGTTCTTCGGGCCCCTGCTGGTGATCTGCCTGTGCTACCTGCTCATCGTGGTCAAGGTGAAGTCGTCCGGCGCGCGGGCCGGCTTCACCAAGCGCCGGCGATCGGAGCGTAAGGTGACGCGCATGGTGGTGGTGATCGTCGTGGTGTTCGTCCTCTGCTGGCTCCCGTTCTTCATCATCAACATCGTCAACCTGGTGATCATCCTGCCGGAGAACAGCGCCATGGCCGGCGTCTACTTCTTCTCCGTCATCCTCTCCTACGCCAACAGCTGTGCTAATCCACTGCTCTATGGCTTCCTGTCTGACAACTTCAGGCAGAGTTTCCGGAAGGTGCTGTGTGTGCGCAAGACCAACGGTGTTGAGGACGGCGACCCAAGCCAACCGCGTACAGAGAAGACCACCACACATGACACCTTCCTGACGCCTCGCAACAATGACGTCAATGGCCAGGTCCAGAGCACTCAGGTACGCTCTCTTCTCCTGTAACTTCATAGAAGTCATGTCATGTCACGCCATGTCACATTGTCTTGGTAGTCAAACATTCTTGGAATCATATTAAATCATTAATACACCCTGAAAGGTAAACTGATCTAATCAGTGATAAGTCCTCTCGGCCATGGGGATGAAACAGACACAATTACCCATGCAAATTGGATTCTTTTATTTCACTTTTTCACCTCATTTTATTATTCACTCTTTGACACTCCTCACTGAGGTCTGTAGCTGAATTGGGGAATTCATACCAATTTTCTATGTTTTTGATCATTTGTGCATGTGTGCGTGTGTATGTGTGTGTGTATGTACGTGTGTGTGTGTACGTGTGTGTGTGTGTGCATGTGTGTGTGTGCGTGTGAGTGTGAGTGTGTGTGTGTGTGTGTGTGTGTTAGTGTGTGTGTGTGTGTGTGTGTGTGTGTGTGTGTATATAGAGAGAGAGTACCCACTCCAGTCAATTAGACGTTATCACAAAACAAATTCATCTCTTTACTATACATGCATCACTTGTGTCTTCGAGGATAAATGATAATATGTGACAGCAGGACTGACCGAGAGAGAGAGAGAGAAAAGGAGAGAGAGAGAGAGAGACAGAGAGAGAGAGAGAAACGGTGGTTTAACTTTATTCTATTATGTAACAGCATTCTGACCATAAGACCCAAAAGTAGTGAATATGTACTGTTTAACACCGGTGGTGAGTGTGAGTTATGGAGGTGTCTTTGTGTGGGGGCTGGAATCTCTGTTTTCTCGGAGCAAATAAAGACTGTGACTGATCTGCAACTTCACTCTTATTCAAAGGTGTCAAAGTAACCTCAAGCTCGCAAGCTCGTGTGTATTCAGTCCCTGTACGTCTGTGTTTGTTTAATCAATTTAGAAAGGCAACCCAGCCCCTGAAGGCAGTAACCTTTCACATCAAATATTCCCTGGATTAGTATGACACACACTTGGTCCATATTTAATCAGGCAAGGTGTTGGGCACACGGCAAGTGTTAAGGCCCATGGACAACATCAGTGGGAGGGACGTGGAGAAGTGTAAGTTTAGCTAGTTTCATGCAAGAACAAGGCGTTCTCAAAGCACTTAATGGAACACAACCAGAAGAGAATATGGACGGAATGGACTATTGGGATTGTGGACGGGAACACACCTGTTGCCAACCATTATTAAGATTATTATATTTTATTATTATATTATATATTATATTTATTTATTATCCTAAACTGTTGCATGCCTATTTTTCAGTTTAAGTACATTGAGAGCAATTAAACCTAGGAAAAATTCCTTGTATGTGGAAATGTACTTGGCCAATAAAGATGATTCTGATTCTGATTCTGATTAGCACAAAGTTCCTACCCGTATTAACAAGCAGTATGACGTGTACAGAAATGTGACGGATGGTTTTCAGATATACAGATTTTTTTTACCATTTTTGATTTTATGTTTTGATGACTAGTTTCTGTATGATGATGTAATGAACATCTTTGAATTCATGACATGGTCTTGCGTAGGAGAGATAAATACCTCTGGCATTGGTACTAGCTATTATCGTATTCACATTGTAGTCTGGTGCTCTGTGTGAATCCCACATTCTCATTCCCTCTTCTCCTCCATTCTTTCCATAGCCATAGCAACCATCCCTTTAGAACTATTTGAATGGCAGTTTAAATGGCAGTTAAGAAAAGACTTGATGTGTGATAGAAAGAAGTACTTCGACAAAGAAGTCAGTTTTAGAGATCAAAATGTGGAAATTATAATTGTAAATTAACATAACGCAAGTGTGGCAACCGTGGTATAAACAGAATAATGCACTTCGCAGTGTTCCGGTAGCAGAAACTCAGCTTCGGGTCATGGCCATATACCCACCTTGAATGTACGTTATTTTATGCTCCCCGAATGCTGTGTCGTCCATTATCCCTTACATCCCTTTACATAGTAAATATGGCTCACATTTTGTGTGTGCAAAAAAGTGGTCTTACCAACCTTACTATTTTTCCCTATTGCAGGGATTATTGGTTTGTTTGTTTATTGGGTGAAACTCCACAGAGAATGAAAATCGTCATCACCTCAAGTTACTTTTAGTTTTACAGTAACCTTTCCTTTTCAGGTTACTGTCATCCTTTAAATAGAAATAAATCACTGGAAGGGTCTTCTGCTTGTTGCGTTATGAAATATAAAACTTATGAAAACAGGTCTACAGACTTAGCAGGATTGGACTGCTCAGGTAGAACACATGGGAAGACAGAATGCCTTGTGGAACACAATAAGAGGCATTTTAAAATCAGTGTTTCTGAACAATCTGACAATCTGATACTAAGCTGTTATCAGAAAGGCAAAACACAAATGTGTGTGTGATACAATAAAATATGATATTAGGAGTTAGGCATGCATAGCCTACATGATTGCCAGATCAGTTTGCACTTGAAACACGTCATGATATGAGTGATGCATAGTCTGTTCTGGGTTGACCAATCAGACACTAGTTGGATGTGTTTCAAGTTGTCTCAAAAGAAGCACGTACTTTGAAATCAGTTGCATAGCCGCTGAGTGTCACGTCCAACCACTCACTGCGGAGCATGCACGTGTTCAGTTGTTAAGATCAAAGACTCCTTTCTCAAAAGAGGAAACGGAAAGAGAACAGGATGTACACGTCTGTCCTGATGCACTGGAAGTAGGACACTTCACATCATCTAACTACATCTCCAATAACACTCAGTGTCAGGATGCCAGAGTCCAAAGCGACGTAAAAGGGAGAGAACAGTCAAGCTACGAGCAATAGAGACCTAGACATAAGACATAAGACATAGAAAAAAAGTGCAGGAATGTAACTGTGTGCAAGTTTTCCTACTGTGTTTGAAAGTAATCCTGTAATTAATCACAGATCTGGGACACTCTATCAAAAGACACTATATCCAAAATACTCAACTAACCTGACAGTTAATTGGTGTAAGATTAGATAAATGTTCTCAACAAGAATATCGGAGCAAGAGAACACTAGTGAAATACAACAAAGGAATAAACAAGTACCGGTACACAGATTGTCTACAATTACTGAGCAAAGGAACACTAATAGCTACAAAAGCTCCGGGTGACAAACACAGGGTGTCCACTGTGTGTCAATGGCAGGTGTCTGTGGGAGGAGGGATAGTAAAGCTGCCTTCCAAGACAGGCAGAGAACCCTCATTAGGCGTCTGGTGATCAGTGGCGTTGTCCAAAGACGACCTAGCATGCTCATTTTCATAACAAGCTCATCATTTTATTTTCAGGGTCTGAATGTTCCAAAAAACACATTATTTTTCACTTAGCGTACATCTCCATACTCCCTCCGTCTGAAGCGCTGTTAGAGCCCCTGTGTCTGTTAGAGCCCTCCTTAAAGCTGCTATTCCAACGAGTCGTTTCAGGCAGCTGAGAAAAGTGCTTTCTGTGAGAGAGAGTTACTCCCTTCAACAAACAGCTAGAAGAACCCATTGAGTTGGAGCCTACTGCTACCTACTGTGTGCTGCACTGGAGCGAACAGTCAGTCAGTGGGTGTTGTACAGATTTAAGGGATGGGAGTTTTAAGCCTGGGAGGTTTGGTGGGTCTTAGTTTAGCTTGGCTGGAAACTCCAAACTTTAGAGAAGTCCTCAAAATGTCCCACTGGCCTAAGGCCTGTTTCACTCTCCCTGCATTGCGTGTGTGTGGCGGCACCTGGTGATTTTCATTTCGGCGCATGTCAACAGGTGGGGAAACTGGTTCTCAGCAAAAAATAGGCCGTAAAAAGATGTTTTCACACCAGCAACATTACACAAACCGACACCTTTCACTGCAGTTTCTGGGCTATTTGTTTCAGACATGACATGAATACTAATATTATATATTTTTAAACATTTTAGCAGTTGAATGTCATGAAAGGGGAAAGTGGAAGGTACATGTGGATCCTAGTATTGAGTAACCCAATGTAGGCAATAATTACATTATATCGATAATGTGACTGATTTCTGGTTAAAACTTGTCAACTATCTGGTCTCTACTTTCCGGACCACTCATCAACGAGGGGGGTGATAAAAAAAGGATTGTATTTTGACGGCCATTATCAAAGGCAAACTCAATGCAGACTGATAGGGCTGGTAGCAGCTCTGCTGCAGGAGAAACGTTGGCGGCGTGAATAAACACACGCAATCAAGACGCAGCCGGCAGGCACACGCAACGTAGGCAGTGTGAAACAAGCCGAAGGCTGAAGACTCTCAACACAACATACAGCACACCTGCTGTGCACAGTGCAGAGTTGGACTGGGACCACTGAACACATCTACTGGTGGAATCAGAATTTACACGTATTCATACACAAAATGATGACATATTCTAGAAAAGGAGAGCATCACGTCAATCTTTTCTTTAACAAGTGTGGAACAAAGGAGGAGAAGGACCTTTACTTAACTCTAGGATGCTTTTCTCAGCCGACGTTCCTGTCATGTTGCCTCTGAAGCACAACAGCACCCCCCCCCACCTCATTCTCTTCCGCTCTCGCCCGTCTCCTCTCGCTCCGATGCCCTCTGTGTGACCTCCCCTGCTCTCTCGCCAGTCAGGGGGTGAAATCAAAAGAAAAGTTTGGAGCGCCACAGGATGAGGGATCAAAGGCAGGAAACTGATGAACATTAGGGCTGTAGGAGTGGAACCAGGAGGATGCCTGCCCGGGCACCAGAGCCTCTCTAGAGGTGGCAGAGTGGGAGTGGGCACCAGAGCCTCTCTAGGGGTGGCAGAGTGGGAGTGGGCACCAGAGCCTCTCTAGGGGTGGCAGAGATGGGCCAGGGCACCAGAGCCTCTCT
>NC_045177.1:11757263-11777263 GCF_900700415.2 Clupea harengus
CACACACACACACACACACACTCAATCTACATAGTCTAAATGGATTTAACTCATACCAGATCCCTTCTGTTAATAATACAAGATTTTCTGTTCAATTTTGGCTGTAAACATTGCAAAACAGTAAGCTATTTTGCATGTAGAATGTATGTATATATGTGGCTTTCGCTAATTAAACCAAGTGGAACCTCTTCTAGTATAACGCCAGTTCCTTTTTAAGGCAGTTGTTCCTCCACCACTGGCCTATTATCATGAACATGGAGTCTGCTTTATCTCTACGATTTGTTTTGTGTCCAATATGAATTTAGTGCTGTGAATGTCTAATGTCTCAAATTTGATTGATGATATAGCTATCACAAAAGCCCATGTACAGTCCAGGTGCCAATTATCTCATGACAAAGGTGTCTGCTAGGGTGTCAGAGAGCTTGTCACATACACCAACATTTTTGAAAGGGCGCACGCAGACGTTGAAAGTTTTTGTTGCTCAGTCTAATTGGATGAGGAGCGTTTTGATGGACGTTTTGCCTTGCGGACATGGATACAGCCATCTGGCTAGTTAATATTTCTGGCCTCCTTGGTAGCTAGCAGTGCCAGCTGTGAAGTTTGTATTTGATGAAATGTGTGACTTAATTAACGGACAGGGAGATAGCATTTCTATTTTACTGACAGGACAGCAAACATTTTAAAGCGAATATGTGCTATTCATGATTGCTCTGTCAATCTTCTGTGGCCAATATGACTTGGACTAATTAACTACTGTGAGATAATAATGGACTATGGAAGCCCACAGGTGCCAGACCCTCTTCATGTTTGCCAAGCGACACTTGTTGCCTGGACTGTAGATTCACCTTAAGAGGAACCCAGTCATTACTTGGCTCTGTGCAAAACAACATACTAGCTGTAGCGCACTTTTTTCTCATGCTCTTTGATGTAGGGACCTGCATTTTAGAAAGCAAAATGGTGTCTTTCAGTATTAATATTCCATTCAGCATTTCCTCTTGCTAAGTGACATCCCTACCAGGGTCTTCACAGTCCACTGCACAGACCATTACCCATGCCTGTAAACAAAACAAGATTTATATTGTTGTGCTTATTTCCTTTTTCTGTAGCAGGAAGTAATCTGTTGTTTTGAGCTTCTGCTGTGGAGTGTGTTGATAATGTGCAAGCTACGCTTTACAAACTAATGGCTACTTTGTGGTGCGGCTGCTAGAGTGTCTTTCACATGTGTGCCTGTGTGTGTGCGTGTTAGCGTGTGAAAGGTTGTGATCAGTAGCTCTGCTTTGCCCTATGTAAAATGTTTACCTTCTTTTCAAGTAATCCATTGCCGTAACTATACTGTGGCCACAGGATGACATGTCCAGCTCTTGCAATGGATGGAGATGGTTTGGATATATTTGTTCATTACATGATGCCTTGAGGCTGACCTCATTGACCAACAGAAAGCACTCAGGTGCAAACCAAGTCCAATTCTTCCTTGTCGGTGATCACAAAGGAGATGAGGAGAAAAGGAAGCAATCCAAAAAGTAATTATTGCCAGCATCCCCCCGGCGAAGGCTATGCCACTCAAAGGCAGTATTGAGTGAAGATATGTGTATACTGTGAATTGAACATTGAGTGAAGATAGTATGCTGTGAATTGAACATTGATCTGATATCAGCCTTCAACGGAGACAGACTTTTCAAATGTATTGTTCAAATTTTTCCACGTCATGTACTTATTACTGCAAAACCTGGGGTTACCAGGTACACAGTTGGTATAGGTTTCTCTGTCTGTCTGTCTGTCTGTCTGTCTGTCTGTCTGTCTGTCTGTCTGTCTGTCTGTCTGTCTGTCTGTCTGTCTGTCTGTCTGTCTGTCTCTCTGTCTGTCTGTCTCTCTCTTCATCTCAGAGCTGTGTCTTGGGTACGTAAGTGCCCTGGACACTGCATTTTAATGTACATATAAATATTCAGTTATATATATTTTTGTCAGAATAAAACAAATGGTGTCACAAACAAATGTGTGCGAGTTTTCTTAAATGAAGGAGTTTTCTGATGTCTTGGTTCACCATCTCATCCAGCAATGATGTACGACAATTTTATTTTGACAGCCAGTTTCTTAACTGAAATCTATGACAGAACTAAATCTTCAGAATGTCCGAACGTCTGAATGTCTGAATGTCTGAATGCCTGAAACAACAGAATGTTCAGATTTATCAGTAACAATCGTAAACACCTCTGGGCTAGACTGCAACTTAGGATGCACACCCAACCTCAACCTTCTCAAACTAGCTTCTAAATGTGAACTAGCACGGTTAGAAATGCACAGGGCGGGATGCCAAGTGAAAGGCAGAGAATGGATTGGTAGCACTTTACTTGACAGGTTGGTAATAAGTGGTTAGTATCATGGTGATAAGTGCTTAATATCACCTAAAACAATGGTGACAACTCATTAGAAGCCACTAAACTAGCAATTACTCTCCAGTGGCAGTGACTATCGGAGATGTCTGTAACAAAATAGTAATATCTCGTAGGTAGTAAATAAGGATTTACATTCAAGTACTTGGGTTACTTGACTACTATTTGTCAAGAAAGATGTTGGAATTGCAGCAGTATCATGCAGGTAATAGTCAGTGTTTGTTGGGTGTGATCCTATGTTGTCGTGAAATGGTGAAATGCAGTATTTTCCTTGTCATTACCAAGAAACAAATTAACTTCTTTCACAGAAATTACATGACCATGTAAAAGTAGATATTTTCTTTCTAGGTAATGACAGGGAAAATGTGACTAATAAGGACCCCCTTACTTCAAGCCCCAAGGTGCCCCGTGGGGAACTTTTTGGTATTTTGATTAATATATTTAAAAATCTCCTAGATTTGTCCTAGAAACATAAAACTAACACCCACAGCAACCTTGAACCCTTTTCTTTTAAAATATGTAAAGTTTGAAACTAAAATATAAATAATCACTTTGTAAGGACAATATTACGAATCCCTTGCAAATTTCAGCCTCTGAGTGAGGTTTCGACCCTCCCATTAGCAAATGACAACTATTCATATGATAAGGAGATGGTAATTCAGTGATCACTATTGGGTCGTGATGTGTCAAGTAAACCTGTAGGAACAAAGACATTCCAGGCCCATTACGTCATGGCCATTCTTCTTGACCGAGGTGTCCCAGAATGTTCACACCTTTCTCATCAATATGCATAGTGGTCTAAGTGAAGAAGAGTGTCATATTCTAAATTACTTAAAATTAGTATTGAAACCACACACACTTTCTGACACACTTACACCTATGTTTACAGGGCTCAGAGTAAAAAAGAAAACTTCCAAAATATTAACAATGTGTTCTTGTACAAAGTCTGAGCACCTCTAAAACTAGATTTAATTTTAGTGTCTTTAGATTTCATTTTAATAAAAAACGTTTTTTACTACATTCCTTTTACTCTCATTTTATTATTGCTGAGGTGTTCTAGAATATAATCATAAATGCCACTTTTGCCTCATGGTTTTTAGTTAGGTGAAATATACAAAAATATCAGGCATGGCAGACTACCTAACATAGTCAAAAAAGAGCCTTGGGGTTGGAAGTGTTAAGAAAATGTATGAGCGTCCAGGAACCCGATTCCTCTTTATCGAAGTATTTAAGAGAATGGAAATGGCAAGGCAATTTGAAATATTCTCAAGCCATGGTGACTGTGGAAACTATGCATATATTCCCTTTATTGCACCAAACATTTTCACCAAATTGGAGCTTACCTTTCTATATTCATAACCTACTGATGTGATTGTGAGAAATTATAACCCTGTCTCCTCGTGTAGACCTCACATATTGCATGTTAGAATTTGTTATGCACGCGTTAATCTGTTTAGCTCGCAAATGGGGTGAAATCAGGCTAGCGGTCAAGGTCAGGTTCAAGGTCACAAAAGGTGATATTCGATTTCTTTTCAAAATCTCCCTCTGAGCCAGCTAAACGCCTGACCGAGAGAGAGACAGAAATAACAGCTGAAAAGTTGACACCTTCAGGTCCCAGACCTGTGCTAGCAGGTTGACACCTTTACCTCCCAGATCTGTGCTAGTAGGGTTGACACCTTCAGGTCCCAGATCTGTGCTAGTAGGGTTGACACCTTCAGGTCCCAGATCTGTGCTAGTAGGGTTGACACCTTCAGGTCCCAGATCTGTGCTAGTAGGGTTGACACCTTTACCTCCCAGATCTGTGCTAGTAGGGTTGACACCTTCAGGTCCCAGATCTGTGCTAGTAGATTGACAGCAACAAGGGCATCAGCAGCAGCCGCCCCACTCAGTAGTATACTCTTCCTTCCTCGCCTCTTGAGGCGACTCAAAAGGCAGGTTCAGTGTTTGCAGCCTACATTTGTTCTTCAAAGACTAAATAGACTTTTAATACGCGTTTAATGGAAGTGTTCTTCAAAGACTAAATACACTTTTAATACTAAATACACTTTTAATATGCCTTTAATGGAAGTGAACGTATTTCTGACAGACTGCCAACTTGGCCCCCAATGGAATAGTGTCTGTTCAGTACTGGATTTGATTTATAAACTGTGTACATGACAGCTCATATCTGTCAATGCAGGCAAAATGCATAGTAGATAGATTATGTAAAGAAGGTATGAATGGCATTATGGCAAATACAGCAAAGTAGAAGGTTAAAAAAAAGATGTAGTGAAAAGTATGTACAGCCCAGAGACGTGTCCAAATGAGCAAGGTTCCTTGCACCAGCTGAGCCAACTGCTGTACCAATTTGTCTATTTTCGCCTATTTTCGTTTGGCCTTATGTTCAGTCTGTGTGTGTTCCTTACACCATTTATTTTTTAAATATATGACTACATAAATAGCCAGCCTTCATTCAGAAGTGGTCTCTCATTCAAGTAGGCTAAAAATATTGATTTGCCTAATTACCTGATTTTGCACTTTTTATGAAAGGATTTTATTAAGATTTCATGATTAATATGAGCATGCGTGGCATAGGCTATGCCTCTTTGATGTAATCAATGTAATCAATCTTTTTTTAAGTAGTTTATAATGTGCGATGGGTGAAGTATCGTGCCCCATGTATCCCAGGCAGAAAATAGTTCTAACGTCCCTGTGTGTGTACTCAAGAACTAGGCTACATTAACATGAGCTTTTCTCCCTTTGCCGTACTCTTCTTGTCAGTGTTCTTGAGCTCAGCAAACTCTGCCTTGCAGTCCCTCCTCAGAGCATTTGCCTTTGTAATGAGCTGGGCCATCCACTGCCAGCCTTGCCTTCAGCCTCCTGTTCAAACCTGTCTGCGTCTCGGGCCAGACCTTCACAAACCTCTTGGATGATTTTCCTTTTCTTTTTTAGTTCCTCCAGGTAATCCTCTGTAGTTCTCTTCAGGCCCCGTGCATTGTTGTGAATGGGTCACGCTGGGGCAGACTTTGTTGGTGCTCCTGATGTAATATTGGGTATGGATGATGGCAGGCATTTGTTCCTAGTTTGAGCCTATTCTTGCTAAAGGTGCAGCAGGAGCTAAGGATAGGTTTGCATGACAATGAGAAGTGTGGAATTAAAGGAGCTATCTGTGGTCTGGACACCAAGCGGTACTGCATTCCAAATTCCAAATATTGGAGAGCATTGTGTCCCCCCTCTTTCTCCTCCCCACACTCAAAGCTCAAGGGTTTCCAGGTTAAGGACACTCAACCTACACGAACGAACGCAAAACAAGCTCAACATTAAGCATTAAAGCTAATGTTTACGTTTGCAGGGTTCCTATTGTTTGCCCATTATAAACCAGCTGATACGAGAGGCAGAGGGCAGAGAGAGGAGCAGAGAGAGGAGCAGAGAGAGAGAGAAGAGGAGCAGAGAGGAGGATCAGAGAGAGTGAGTCAGAGAGAGGAGAGCAGAGAGGAGGAGAGAGGAGCAGAGAGAGGAGCAGAGAGAGGAGCAGAGAGGGTGAGAGAGAAGAGGAGCAGAGAGGAGGATCAGAGAGAGTGAGTCAGAGAGGGTGAGAGAGAGGAGCAGAGAGAGGAGCAGAGAGGGTGAGAGAGAAGAGGAGCAGAGAGGAGGATCAGAGAGAGTGAGTCAGAGAGGAGGAGAGAGAGGAGGAGCAGAGAGGAGGAGAGAGGAGGAGAGAGAGGAGCAGAGAGAGGAGCAGAGAGGGTGAGAGAGAAGAGGAGCAGAGGAGGATCAGAGAGAGTGAGTCAGAGAGGGTGAGAGAGAGGAGCAGAGAGAGGAGCAGAGAGGAGGAGCAGAGAGGAGGAGCAGAGAGAGGAGCAGAGAGAGGAACAGAGAGAGGAACAGAGAGCCAACAATTAGCCATCCTTCTGGGCTCTTATCTGTCTCCGTCTTTCAAATGCATCTCAATATGTACCTGCAGAGGGATGTGGAGGCCTTTTTTGCTTGGGTAGAATCCAACATTATCTCTGTTGGTCCAGTTCATTTGCTTACTTCCATGGCGATTACACGCTGTGTTTGTGTTCCTATCTGGCAACCCAGGGTGTCAAAATGGTACTGGAGAAATGGGCAAAGGGCGGAATCGCACAGGCCAAAACACGAAGAGACGTTTCACTCTGAAACGGACATTTTAAAAGGAGATATACTGGCTGTAGCATTGTTATTAGTATTTTAGTTTAGGATGTATCCTTAATCAAATTCAAATTCAATTCAAAAGAAGCTTTATTGGCAGGACCATAACGTTGTAGAGTTTTGCCAAAGCATTTGGGTTTGATATATAAAAGTGATTACATAAACAATACATATATAATTGATTACATAAACAATACATATATCTTAATCTCTGATGATGTATCATGTCCATTTAATGATTTAGTACAGGAAGTGTATTACATACTGGTCCTTTAAGGACCGAACTGGATGATTGGTGACTGGAAATAGCTGGGATAATCCTCATGCTGTTCACGGGATAGATCCACATGGTATTGACTAACCTGCTGACATGGTTTTAAATACATTGCGTATCATAATGGACCGGATTAAAGACTCTTTTTAACATAAATGTAAGTTTCAATGCAATAAGGAGAGCATACTAGTAATATTGAACAGGATTTAGACAGCAATGACAATTACACCCCACCACTCAAAAGCTCAAAAGAGACTCGGGTTCGGGCTTAACGCTATAACCCGCAATGTTTTCTGTCTTTTTTGCACAAATTGCCTCTCTCCTGCATTCAAAGTCAAAGTCAAGTCAAAGTCAAAGTGTTTATTATCGCATTCACCAAATTGCTTCAGCGCAGCGAAACTCTTACGATTTGGCAGCCAACATCCACGCAGTAGACGGCATACAACAGGTAACAAAAAAAAACATATACCAAAAATAACATATACCAAAAATAACATATATAACGCTATAACATATAACATATAACAAGTAACAACAGTTTGAAATACAAGAAGGGCAGTTTCCAGGGTGGGGAATATTAAGTTAAATAAAAATATGTGCATATGTAGCAAGTGTATTTGTATGAGTGTGAAGTACAAGGTAACGGCGACTGTTCAGTGTTGCTGATTCAGAAACCTTACATTCCCATCATACACATCCCATTTACCCCCGTCTTCACACTTCCCATCCGTATCCAGGACGCCTCATCTTCCTTAAACCCCCTCTCTATCATGCACAGATTCAGAGCACTCCTGCCAGTATTTTACATTTTGGACATTTTTCATGGCTGACGTTCACTTTTTAAAAACTTCTATTCTAAATGACTGTCATCTCTCAGAGACCCATCCCCTCAGCCCTGTCAGTCCTACATCAGTCCTACAATGACTGCTAGGCCTGTTTCACACTGCCTGCGTTGCGCGTGCATGGCGGCTGTGTTACCTGTTGAATTTCATTTGGACGAGCATGACAACAGAGAGCATGCGCGATGCCTGCGTGAGACGTCCATGTTGTAGAGTTTCAGCGTGGAGCCTTTTTTTTCACGTGTGAGGAAAGCGGTTCTAAGCAAAAATAGACAGTAAAAAGATGTTTTTATAGTCTTATTGACCTCGTACCAGCAATAATACATAAACTGACAAGTTTCACTGCAGTTTCGATGTCTGGGACATTACAGAAATATAAATATTATATTTTGTAACCGTTTTAGCAGTTGTATGTTATGAAAGGGGAAAGTGGAAGGTATATGTGTAACCTACTATAAGGGTTATAAAGTCACTTGACTAATCCAGGTTACAACTTCCTGGCCTTAATTTTTTGCACTTCTCATCAACTATGGATGTTACCAAACTACCTGTGTATTGACGGCCATTGTGGAAGTAAACTCAATGGAGAAAGATAGGGCTGGAAGTAGCGGCACCGCAGCAGTAACACGCAATGCAGGCAGTGTGAAACGGGTCCTATTTATGTGATCCAGTTTTCCCCACATGCTGCTGATACACAACTAATTATTATTAGTATTAATGAATTATTAAACTCTGAATTAATGGATAAATGTATCCATAGCTTTAAAAATGGATGCAAAAGAACGAAATATGAAAAACGAGTGGAACTTTCCTGATGTTTTTATGTAGCTTTTAAACCCACTTGATGTGGTGAAGTGAGTCGTTTTGTTCTTTTTCTACAGAGAGGACGAGCATGAGATGAAAAGAATAGCTGGCCTCTTTCTGTTTTTCATATCCCGTTCCAGTTTTTGGGGGGTTGCAGTACTCTACTCCAAAAAGCATACTTGATTGATTTCACTATCTTCACTGTCCTCATCAATCCCTAATCCTTTTTTGATCAGTCCTTTTGTTGTATTGTACAGCATCACGCCAAGGAACTGCTATAAAAATCACAATTATTATGGCAATTGAGTGAGTTTACATCTGAATGATTACTTTCTAATGAGATCAAATGAAAGACTTTTGTTTTTACAGTCAGTCTGGACCCTGCAGTTGTTTTTCGCCTCTTCCTCCCTTGTGTACAGCCCCAGACACACACACACACACACACACACACTCACCGGCGCAGAAGCCCAGCCTAGCCCAGGACCACAGACACACACACACACACACACACACACACACACACACACACACACACACACACACACACACACACACACACACACACACACACACACACACACACACACACACTCACCGGCGCAGAAGCCCAGCCTAGCCCAGGACCACTGACTGTGTGGCCTTTTACACCAGACATTTCCCTGTCCATTGTGATGTCCTCACCTGTCTGGTCCGATCCATTGAAAATGCCACAGTGAGCCATGGGGATCCTGGTACATGGGGTTGCCACCGCCAGACCTCCTCTGACAAGACTCCCGGCGGTTTAAACACTGTCTTGTCGGGGTGTAACCAGTGGACGTTGAGGAGCAGAGGCTCCACTGTGATTGAAAGTCACTTCCAGAACAACCGCCCACAAGGAAAAGACATTTCAGCAGTATAATTATATGACTGTGAGAGTCCCTGAAGTAATAACGGTGTAGAATAGTGTCATGTAACATCCTCCCACTCTCATCCTCTCCCCATTTCCCCTCAATCACTCTCTCTCTCTCTCTCTCTCTCTCTCTCTCTCTCTCCATTTACACTCCATCCCCCCCTCCATGTTGCTTCGTGGAGAAAACCATTTTCTTGAACAACCCTCTGTTTGAATGGTGAGAACAGACTGCAGCTTGTTTAAGAAGGGCCATCATGGTCGGTTAGAGGTTTCCGGAATGGAAGAGATGAGTTTCATTCCTCTGCATGTTGCAGGCAATGCTAGATAAGGGAGCACCTCTCACCTGTTTATGGAAAGCAGCGTTGAGAAACCCCCTCACGTCCGGAGGAGCCTGTTCCCTGAAGCGTTCAGTGTGATGGCTTAACGTTCCTGACAGTCAGTGTGTGTATGACAGTGTGTGCATGTGTGTGTGTGTGTGTGTGTGGGTCTGTCTGTGTGTGTGTGTGTGTGTGTGTGTGTGTGTGATTGTGTGTGTGTGTGTGTGTGTGTGGGTCTGTGTGTCAGTGTGTGTATGACAGTGTGTGCATGTGTGTGTGTGTGTGTGTGTGTGGGTCTGTCTGTGTGTGTGTGTGTGTGTGTGTGTGTCAGTGTGTGTATGACAGTGTGTGCATGTGTGTGTGTGTGTGTGTGTGGGTCTGTGTGTGTGTGTGTGTGTGTCAGTGTGTGTATGACAGTGTGTGCATGTGTAGCACTGGCCAAGCGTGGGAGCATGGCCTTCCTTGCTAATGCATTATTCACTAAGTGAAAAGGATTTTTTTTTATTGCAAGTGCATCACACATTTGTGTTTTAGAGTCATGATAAAGAGGAACGGAAAAAACATGTCTCTGGTAGAGTCGGTCAAATTCAGTAACTATGAACTCAAAGCCAAGCAGCGGGGAACACCTGCGATGAAAGAGATTTGGGAGAAATTCAATAAGAATTTGAACAGCATGGAACGGGCTCTGGGTTAAACAGCAGGAATAGCGTTTGACTCTCTACTCAAGGGCAGACTTAATCCTTGCTGTCGCAATCATGACGTGTTAAAGATAGAGAGGGATAGAGACAAGGAGAGAGAACAATCATGACGTGTTAAAGATAGAAAGGGATAAAGACAAGGAGAGAGAACAATCATGACATGTTAAAGATAGAAAGGAGAGAGACAAGGAGAGAGAAAGAAAGCAAGGTTAGTTTCAGATGAACAGTCAGAAATATGTTAGATCAATTCTTTCAAGTCTGCAAGAGACACAGACCAATGAGAGCAGAGAGAGAGAGACAGATCTGCTCAGAAGGTGATGTCATCCTACACAGGTGCACCTCCCTACAACACCTTACGAATATTGTTTCTACCAAACCTATTTGTATGTTTCAGGAGTGGAGACAAAGTTGTGCACACAAGCAGGTTGTCCACCACATATTGTGTGTGTGTGCCTGAGAGAGAGAGACAGACAGAGGACGGGGTGTGTGTGTGTGTCAGAGAGAAAGACAGACAAAGGGCCGGGTGTGTGTGTGTGTCTGAGAGAGAGAGACAGACAGAGGAACGGGGTGTGTGTGTGTGTGTGTGTGTGTGCCTGAGAGAGCGAGACAGACAGAGGACTGGGAGTGTGTGTGTGTGTGTGTGTCTGAGAGAGAGACAGACAGAGGACTGTGTGTGTGTGTGTGTGTGTGTGTGTGTGTGTGTGTGTCTGAGAGAGAGAGACAGACAGAGGATGGGGTGTGTGTGTGTGTGTCTGAGAGAGAGAGACAGACAGAGGACTTGGTGTGTGTGTGTGTGTGTGTGTTGAGAGAGAGAGACAGACAGGGGACTTGGTGTGTGTGTGTGTGTGTGTCTGAGAGAGAGAGAGAGAGACAGACAGAGGATGGGGTGTGTGTGTGTGTGTGTGTGTCTGAGAGAGAGAGACAGACAGAGGACGGGGTGTGTGTGTGTTTGTGTGTCTGAGAGAGAGAGAGAGACAGAGGATGGGGTGTGTGTGTGTGTGTGTGTGTGTGTGTGTCTGAGAGAGAGAGAGAGAGAGAGAGACAGACAGAGTTCGGGGGGTTGGGGCGGGGGTATTTAAATGACTCACACCAAAATTGCCACTTCATTACTTGAGTGGTAGCAGCCAGTTGAGGGTGGAGTGTTCTGTGCCTTCCTCTGTCTTAATTGAGATGTTATTTTTGTGTGCATGCTCCTCTCCCACTAATAAACTCAGCTCTGCTAGCACACACAACAGCGGGCTCTCTCTCTGCTGCTAATAACCTCACTAAGGCTAATGCCTGTGTGCACAGCTCCTCTCTAAATGTCAGCCAGCATGAGAGAGAATTTGAATGGGGAACTTTTCTGATGATGACAGGGGTCTGACAACAAATAAATCATTCTGATGAGAATAAATGAGAGATTAATGTGAAATTGCATTCAGTGCTTGTGCCAAGTTGATGCGGGTTACAGGACAAAAGTTATACATTAGTCACATCAACAACTATGTTTTTTTTTGTTTTTGTTTTGTTGTTATTCAATATGCCAACACCGAAAAGCTTTTCCTCATATCTGATGCAGACCCAAGGACAACCATCGCCCCGGAGCCTTTTGGAAACCATAGTGATGTTTTCCTTACTTTGATACTCGAGTACTCTAGTCTTTCCAATCTTATTTCAATTATTCTTCAACACTTTATCTGATTAAATGAATTATAGGTAGTGACATTTGGATGATTTTAAATGAAGCCCATCTGATCTATGTCCTTTGGGAACCTAAATGAGATACAGACCTACTATCAAAATGTGCTGAGTCACACCAATGGCAGATGAAGGTGATGGTGACACAATGTTGAGAAGGCAAACCAAAGGCTTAACGCTGGTCCTAGAGTGTTATAATATATATAATACACTTGATTCAGCCCTTATGTTTTCAAGGTCCTATACAGATAGAAGTGATGTTTTCCATAACACACGAATCTCATGTGTTAGACGTCAGGGTTCTTGGGTTTAGCCGTCTCAATTCAATTTTCAACGGAGGCGTTGTGTCTCGGAAGGAAACGGATGTTGCTGACTTCTAAAGTTGCACAAAGTTGCACAAAAAAAACTCCAAAACTCTTGGAAGTGCAGTAAGTGCGGATGCAAGAGGAAGGCTCTGTGTCCCAGTTTCTCTGAAGATGAAAGTCATTGTCTGAACAGGGCCCACATAAGGCTGCGTGCCCGCTGCTCTGCTCTGCTCTGTGTGGCTCGCTACGGCACACGCCTGGCTGGCCCTCAGTTGGCTCGTTTGTCCAAAAGCATTCATGGATGCAGAGGGCTGAAGTTGAGATGACTGATGCTCGACTTTGAATCTCTGTATAAAACCAGCTAAAGTGATTCCCTAATACCTTATGAGAGTTGAAAGGCAGCCTTCTGCACAGAGACCCCCCCCCCCCCCCCCCTCGCCTGTATGAGAGAATATCTGTATCGTATTGGGTAAGTCTTCATTTCATTTATTTGATTGCAGTTGTTGTGCTTCTGCTGGTTACACTACGAGCGCAGACTTTAATGTGTGTTTTAGGTAGTTTGTTTTTAGTAACATACTCAAATTCATTTTGATCGTCTATGCTCACGTAGAAGGGAGATCAACACTCTCCCAGTCTTGCCAGCGAGGCTGTTCAGTGTGTAGTGTGTGTGTGTGTGTGTGTGTGTGTGTGTAGTGTGTGTGTGTGGTGTGTGTAGTGTGTGTAGTGTGTGTAGTGTGTGTAGTGTGTGTGTGGTGTGTGTAGTGTGTGTAGTGTGTGTAGTGTGTGTGTGGTGCAACCAGGCTGTTCAGTGTGTAGTGTGTGTGTGTGTGTAGTGTGTGTGTGGTGCAGCCAGGCGGTTCAGTGTGTAGTGTGTGTGTGGTGTGTGTAGTGTGTGTGTGGTGTGTGTAGTGTGTGTGTGGTGCAGCCAGGCTGTTCAGTGTGTAGTGTGTGTGGTGTGTGTAGTGTGTGTAGTGTGTGTAGTGTGTGTAGTGTGTGTGTGGTGTGTGTAGTGTGTGTAGTGTGTGTAGTGTGTGTGTGGTGTGTGTAGTGTGTGTAGTGTGTGTAGTGTGTGTGTGTTGCAGCCAGGCTGTTCAGTGTGTAGTGTGTGGTGCTGGTGTGTGTAGTGTGTGTAGTGTGTGTAGTGTGTGTGTGGTGTGTGTAGTGTGTGTGTAGTGTGTGTAGTGTGTGTAGTGTGTGTAGTGTGTGTGTGTAGTGTGTGTAGTGTGTGTAGTGTGTGTGTGTTGCAGCCAGGCTGTTCAGTGTGTAGTGTGTGTGCTGGTGTGTAGTGTGTGTTGTGTGTGTAGTGTGTGTGTGGTGTGTGTAGTGTGTGTAGTGTGTGTAGTGTGTGTGTAGTGTGTGTAGTGTGTGTAGTGTGTGTGTGTTGCAGCCAGGCTGTTCATTGTGTAGTGTGTGTGTGGTGCAGCCAGGCTGTTCAGTGTGTAGTGTGTGTGTGGTGTGTGTAGTGTGTGTAGTGTGGTAGTGTGTGGTGGTAGTGTGGTGTAGTTGTGTGTTTAGTGTGGTGGTGTGGTGTGGTAGTGTGTGTAGTGTGTGTAAGTGTGTGTAGTGTGTGTGGTGTTGCAGCCAGGCTGTTCAGTGTGTAGTGTGTGGTGATAGTGTGTTGTAGTGTGTGTAGTGTGTGTGTGGTGTGTGTAGTGTGTGTAGTGTGTGTATGTGTGTAGTGTGTGTAGTGTGTGTGTGTTGCAGCCAGGCTGTTCAGTGTTGTAGTGTGTGGTGCTGGTGTGTGTAGTGTGTAGTGTGTGTAGTGTGTGTGTGTTGGTAGTGTGTGTAGTGTGTGTAGTGTGTGTGTGTAGTGTGTGTAGTGTGTGTAGTGTGTGTGTGTTGCAGCCAGGCTGTTCATTGTGTAGTGTGTGTGTGGTGCAGCCAGGCTGTTCAGTGTGTAGTGTGTGTGTGGTGTGTGTAGTGTGTGTAGTGTGTGTAGTGTGTGTAGTGTGTGTAGTGTGTGTAGTGTGTGTGTGGTGTGTGTAGTGTGTGTAGTGTGTGTAGTGTGTGTGTGTAGTGTGTGTAGTGTGTGTAGTGTGTGTAGTGTGTGTGTAGTGTGTGTAGTGTGTGTGTGTGGTGCAGCCAGGCTGTTCAGTGTATAGTGTGTGGTGCTGGTGGTTCAGAAGGGAGGGGAGGAGAAGGGGATGGGAGAGAATCAGAAACATGGCAGACGGATTCATACACATATCAGGATAAGCATGTTAGCACACGTGTGGTAAATGTACACGATACATACAAACATAACATGGTATATATATATATGATGCATACAAATATGAATAGTGGATAAGATGGGGAGAGAGCATTCAAGTATTCCAGAGCAGCTTAAGGTACTTGTAACTTTAGATTAGTTTGAATTTAGTAATTTGCACCTGACAAATAAATGATGTTGATCCACTCTGCTGAAATGATTATGTTATGTTAGGACTTGTTATTCTGTACAAGGTCGTCCCCATTGTACTTTACCTCTTGTTTACAAATGTTTCATCCATTTCCCTTTCGTTGCCTTTTTGATTACTTATTCAATTCTTTAACAAGCCAGCTTCTCCTGTCTCAGGAGCAATTATAGTCGGTCAACAGAACCTGCATGCTTCCCATCCTGCTAATGGCTATAATCCTGTGCTGTCCTGTGCGTCTTCTCTCATTAGTTTTCCTCTCCACCTCCACCACTGGCAAATAACACAGGTATGGCCTTAGATAGCTGCTGAATGATGTACAAATAACACAGGTATGGACTTACAGTAGATAGCTGCTGAATGATGTACAAATGTTTTGACATCTGCCCGACGTGCTCTTGACAGAAAGAATTTCTATGTGCCAAACAATTCCAGTAATGAGTATGTCAGGGTTATCAACATCGAAATTAAACAAACAAACAAAGAAACAAAGAAACAAAAGAACCCAAGGTATGTCTGTGTGTGAGTAGACTAGTATGGTTGCCTCTTTATTTTTCACCCGTTTTAAATGTAAAGAACTGGTGGCCGGGAGATTTGTTTAATGAAGAGAGGTGGAGGATGTGGATGTGGATGATGACTGCAAAAACATGATGCATGATTGAATGGTTGCCGACGCTGCAGCTATTATTGAAATGATGGAGAAAATCAGGATAGCGGTAATCAGAATAAATGGCGCCCAGGGCTTAGGTGGGAGAGATGAGCCGGGGAATCTGCTGTGGACCTGCTGAGAGGAGGACGCACGGAGGGGGTGGGCTGGCTGCTATTTTGGTGCTTGTTGGGATGAATTATCGTTACGTGGCGTAACTCAATGCCCTGCAGCTTCTCCCTACAGGAATGTGTCCTGAGGTGTGTAGGTTCAACCCTCTATACACACACACGCACACACACACACGCTCGTTCGCCAATAAAAGAATGATACACTTTAATTATTATTTATGTCTCCTATTTAAATAATAAATGTTTTGTCATAAATTATTAACACAACCAATCCACAATTGATTATTCTGGCAGCCTCTTCTCAAGCTATCCATAGCTGAATATTCTTGTGAAAAGAGAAATATTATTCCCCTTTTCCACAAGTTCACATGGTTCCGTGAGGTCTTAATTTAATGTCTGTGACAAGGATCAAGCACCCTTCTCTCCCTGTCACCAAAGTGTCACTGTCTAACCACCGTGGTCAGTCTGGCAACCTTTTGGACATTATATGGACACAATATCTAACAGGCTGTAAAAGAATTACTTTTTGTTATGGGAACATATTCTAGCCATATTCCTACTTTTACATTTCTTTTCACCCTCAGGCATTTATCTTTTGAAAAAGAAAAGAAGCCCCTATTTAGGTATATCCCCATTCATGTGTGTTTTTTAGTCATGTGTGTCTTCCATCTTCTAAGATGAGGTTGATGGTTCAGTGGCAGATGCTTATTAACTGCCTACCTGCACCAACACATGCTGACAATTCTTTACTTCTTTTGGGAATGATTCTTGGTCTTTTTTAAATTACCCACTACATGCTTTGTAATCACTTTAAACGAATCAACTCTCCATGCCGGCTGCAGTCTCATTAAGTAATTCATTGTCAAATACTCCATAGGCTGTGTATGCTCTGTCACTGTATCTGTGGCTCAGTTGGTGGATTTAAGGGCCAAGATCAGGGGTTCAATACCCAGCAAATGCACACCTGAAGATCTGTCTGTACTGTGAATAGAACCCATCTTCAGCATGAATAAATGTGTCTGTACTGTGAATAGATAAACCAACTTCTTCATGAATAAATGTGTCTGTACTGTGAATAGATAAACCATCTTCTTCATGAATAAATGTGTCTGTACTGTGAATAAATGTGTCTGTACTGTGAATAGATGAACCATCTTCTTCATGAATAAATGTGTCTGTACTGTGAATAGATGAATTATCTTCTGAATGAATAAATGTGTCTGTACTGTGAATAGATGAATTATCTTCTGAATGAATAAATGTGTCTGTACTGTGAATAGATGAATTATCTTCTGCATGAATAAATGTGTCTGTACTGTGAATAGATGAACCATCTTCAGCATGAATAAATGTAATGTTTGGGGCGCAGTGGTTAGCTGCACCACTTTCGAGCAAACCGTTTCAGAGCGAACGGAGTATATTGTACAGCTGCAGCTACGCGATCGCTAATTTAATTAGGATCCGGAGGCACACCTCACCTGGGAGAGTAGCTTGGTTCATAACCGCAGGCACTCAAGACCCCAAACGCACAATCACTGAAAATATGAGCTTTTCATAATATGCCCCCTTTAATATTTCTGAGGAAGCTTTTTTGAAGCCTACGCAAAATAAATCAGGAATGGCACAGCTTGTTCTGAACCTTTTCATGACCCTTGCTTTAAATCATGCACAGGGCATGAGGCATGCCAAACCAGAGTGGAGAGACTACTCCCTCTGTGTCTGGAGTGAAAGTTACATCACTCCCTCTGGGGAAATCCTCATGTTTTACTCACCGGGGCGGGGGGGGAGAGATTATATATCGGCTGCGCAGCGTTCTCATGTGTCCTCGTGAGACGCAAAGGAGACAAGAGAAGGTGACGAGTTCTGAGGAGCCAAGAGAGAAGTGCAGATGAAACCGTGGCTCATCAGCCAAGAGCTTTAGATCAAAGCATCGCGTACATGCATTTCTATCTTAGAGAACTTCAGATGAAACTTTTGGTGTCAGGTCAGCAGGAAGACTGATATGGTCTTTGAAAGAGGCTGGTGGGCGTGTGCACTCTGAAGCGCGGGTCCAGCAGCTCAACAGTGCGGAGCGCTAATGAGCATTCTGGCCAACAGGCCGTCTGAACGGGACCTCTTCAGGATTCGATTCTATGGGATGGGACACATCAGCAGTCTCGTTCTCATCAGTATGAGAAAGGAACAGGCTGATACTTTACTAGATCAATCAAAAGCAGCACTCTGCATGCAAACCACAGGCTTTCATAAATGGAAGCCTAATGAATGGGAAGAGTTGTGCATGGTTTAGTTAAACTGACTATAATAGACAATTCTTTCCTGGCTGGATTAGTTAAATAACACAGGATAAGGTGCGCGTTATCCTGACATGACTATCGTGACTGGTCAAGAGAGCAGCACAGACAGACACACTTTGCCGAGTCAAGTGTTTCAGACATGAATGTGTTGAAGACGGTCTTGAATGAGCTGTATTGTAATGCACACAGTATGTTTCAAAGGGGTCTGATTTTAAGCTGCTTCCAAAAGTTTAGAGAATTACTGAGTGGATTCGCTCCTTCATAAAGCTGTCTGTAACATCAATTAAGAGTCCAAAAACCATCTCCGGGCAGCCAGTCCAGTGAGTACCGCTGTGATGATTTTACTTCATTTTTTCATTTGGCTTTTCTTGTCAGCATTTGTATGTGTTCTCAGTTTTTGACAGTTCATGCAACATTTAGTGAGTAGAGCAACTTGAAATAACCTTAGGGGCTAGAGTGAGGATTGACATGAATAGAATGGAATTTTAAGATAAACGTGCAAATGCTTTCATACGTGCTTTCTGACTGATCTTATGTGGGTGGAGAGGGATATGTGTGCTCTGTGTGCTGAACGCTGTGCACTGAACACTGAAAGTCTCTGTGAATGGGGCATTGAATGTGAGTGGGAGCACCTGAATTCTGTTTGCCCCGAAGTTCCTATTAATGGACAGAAGGAGATGGCTGATGCTTCCAGCACCTCATTACTGGGGGAAGAGCCCAAAAGAGCCCAAAAGAGGCGCCGAAAGAGTGACTTAATGGGAAATTTAGAATGAAAATGATTACCGCCCACGGAAGTCATCATGGCTGTGTGAATGGCTGGAAAGATATGTGCATTTTTATTGAATTTATCTATTGCTTTTTCATCCGAGGATGTTTCATTGTGAGATTCACAGCATCTCTTCCTCCAGGGTTCCCATGACAGCAAACACTAAAAGGTGAAAGTTTCAATTTCTACAAGTCCGTGTGAAATGCATGAGCAAGTATGCCAGGGGGGCACTATGGCGCAGGCCGATAAGCCCCCCCCTCATTTACGGGCTTCATTGCCCGCGGGGGGACACAGGTCCAAGTCTGGCCTGTTGTCGTTTCCTGGTCCTCTCCTCCGCCTCGCTTCCTGTCGTACAACTTCACTGTCCTGTCCAAATAAAGGCATAAAAAGCCTGAAAAAACAAAAAAAAACAAAGAAAGTACGCCATACCTAAAATGAGGACGATATTATTCCCAGCTCAGACCATTAATTGAAGCAACAGCGGGATTCTATTACATAACAGGACTATTCAGAAACTGGTACAGGATACCTATGTAAGTCGCCTTGAATAAAAGCATCTGTTAAATAACAGACCTTTACCTTTATGAAAAATGGAGGTTTATACATTTAGAAAGTATATAACAATACGTATATATAGCAAATGAACCCAAATTCCCCAACACATTCCCCATGCCTATCGCTCTGTTTGTATCTTTGCTTACTTTGGGGGATAAGAACAACATAACCCTCTTCTCACAACTGCTGTGAGTCCAGTCTCACCCCACCTAGGCAAAAAAGGGGACAGGGAAAATCACTTTGAGCTCCGTACGGTAGGAAAGCCTCTGAGAATACCTCTGAACCTAACCCATGCAAATACACATACACACCATACACATAAGCTTGCTCACACACACTCATGTATTCACACACTCAAATACACATACACACCATACACATAAGCATGCTCACACACACTCATGCATTCACACACTCAAATACACACCATACACATAAACATGCTCACACACACTCATGTATTCACACACTCAATCCATGCATCTGACAGACGGCCACAGTTTCACTCCTCTTCTGAGCTGTGGTATGAAGTTATTTTTGCCGCAACTTTAATTCATGTCTCTAACATGAAAAATTGAAAAGTACAAGTTGGCCATCCCCCACATCCGATTGCCATAGTCACATTCTACATGTCTCCGTGCGTACTGTTGAGACTTATCTAAAGACAGTTGGCACAAAGCAGATGGCCTTGATGCAGTCCTCATTCTCTCCTATATCCCACTCTTATGACCTAAATGGGCTCTGACGCCACCAGTGAATAATGGATGAGGTTTATGCAATTTGTCTGCTTAATATTGGTTTGAGAAGAGAATATGTGACGGGAGTCCCAGAGGATTTGTGGTGTGTGTGTGTGTGTGTGTGTGAGAG